>NC_088923.1:20940000-21010000 GCF_038396675.1 Hydra vulgaris
ACCGATACATCTAAAAAATTAATGACATTGTAGATATTTCCGTTTTTATTGTATTGTGTACCTAAATCAATCGTAAAATTAATTGAATTATGTAGTTCTTCTAGAGAACTTTTAAACTTGGCGATGTCTAGATTTTTTGGCCATATGTTAAAACCATCATCAACATATCTAAAATAAAACTGTTCAATATTTTTAACTTCTTCTTTTGAAAAGTATTTTGGTAAGATTTTCGGAAAAAGCAAAGTTTCTTCTAAAAATCCAATTGTAAGACATGCATAGTCTGGGGCAAAGTCTGTACCCATGGCTGTACCTGTAATCTGATGGTATACTTGGTCGTCAAAAATAAAATTATTGTTTTCTAAAATGAAAGATGCCGATTCTAAGAGGAAATCGGAGTCTTTTGTCTTCAAAAAACTGGATAAATGCAGTTCCAAAAAAATACAACCTAAGGTCATCAACTTATCCACCAAATACCTGACCACTGCCCAAATAAAAATTCTATCAAAAGGACCTAAATTCTGCCCAACAACTAAAGGAAATTATTTACATATTAACTCTGATATTAGACAATTTACAAGAAAACTTAGATTAAAAGAAAAATTCTACGAACTGCAAAATAATGATATTAGTATAATAAAAAAGAAATCTAAATATAATGTTAAAACAAATATATCTGAACTTAATGAAATAATATCGAAAATTGAGCAAGTGAATCCTGTCAAACTTCAATCAGTTGATAACATTTCACTGCAGGAAAGGATAGCACTTAAAGAACTTAAAGAAATGAAAGACATTGTTATCAAAAAAGCAGATAAAGGTAACACTCTAATTGTAATGGACTCAACATACTATAAAGATAAACTTGTTAATCAAGATCATCTATCTTCTTTAAATACTTATGAAAAAACAAATTTTGACTCAGATAAAAGAGTTTTCAAAAATCTTTCAAAAATGATTGCTAAACATAAATGTCTAACACAAAACGAAATAGACTACATTACAAATTTGAATGGAAATCTAGTACTTTTTACGTTATTCCAAAAATTCATAAATGCAATGAAATAATTAAAAAGGTTCAAGAATCTAGTTCTCCGTTTATAGAAATGAAACCTCCAAAAGATTTAAAAGCTCGACCTATTATTGCTGGAATAGACTCACCAACATCACACTTAAGCCAGTTTCTTCATATAATATTATCTCCGATTGTAAAAAAACAAAAAACTTATATAAAAGATGATTGGGATTTCTTAAGAAAAATCCCTAGAAATATTGATTCAGACAGTGTAATACTAACATGTGACATTGTCAATCTATACACAAGTATTCCACATAATCTAGGTCTTAAAGCATTACAATACTGGATTGAACAACAGAAAGATTTAATAGCAGATCGATTCACCTCCGATTTCCTCTTAGAATCGGCATCTTTCATTTTAGAAAACAATAATTTTATTTTTGACGACCAAGTATACCATCAGATTACAGGTACAGCCATGGGTACAGACTTTGCCCCAGACTATGCATGTCTTACAATTGGTTTTTTAGAAGAAACTTTGCTTTTTCCGAAAATCTTACCAAAATACTTTTCAAAAGAAGAAGTTAAAAATATTGAACAGTTTTATTTTAGATATGTTGATGATGGTTTTAACATATGGCCAAAAAATCTAGACATCGCCAAGTTTAAAAGTTCTCTAGAAGAACTACATAATTCAATTAATTTTAAGATTGATTTAGGTACACAATACAATAAAAACGGAAATATCTACAATCTCATTAATTTTTTAGATGTATCGGTTATTCTTAAAAACAATAAACATATCAAAACAGATATATTTTACAAAGAAACAAATACCCACGACTATTTAAATTACAATAGTTTTCATCCTTTCCACATAAAAAAGAATATACCATATAATCTTGCTAAAAGAATAATTGTTTTTACCTCGGATTATGCTACAGAAAAACTACGTTTAACGGAACTAAAATTATGGTTAAAAGAATGTCTTTACCCAGATAATATTATAGAAAAAGCATTTCATAATGCCAAATTACAAGGGCCAGCACCTTTAAAAAAATCCAAAGAAGTTTTTCCTCTGGTAACTACATTTTATAGCAATTTAAACTGCCAGCCTATTTTAACAGAAACTAACCTTTTACTTAGTCTATCTACTAATGCAAGGGTAAAGGAGGTTTTTTCAAATATACATCTAGTAATAGCCTACAAACAACCACCAAATTTACTTAGACAACTAACTTCTTCAAAATTTCATTCTATTTCATCTATCAAAAAAACGGGTTTATTCAATTGTAAAGATATTCGTTGTAAAATTTTCCAATTATATTTACAAGAAGTTGATAAGTTTGAGACGTCTAATGGAACTATTAGGAATATTAAAAGTCGCATTATTTGTAATAGCAAAAATGTTATTTATTATTTAAAGTGTTTATCATGTAATGATTTATCTACTTACACTGGAAAAACAAATAATTTAAGAAACCGTACTAATGGTCATATTTAAAGTTGCAGAACAGGAAATTCTACAGACCAATTTGACAATCATGTATTTGAATGCCAAAGATTGCTCAACAAAACTATAGAACCTTTTTTCCAACTCTTTGTTTTCCTTGAATTAAAAAGTGAAAAAAATTTGTTGTCATATGAAAGTCATTTACATAAACAAAAAGATGACACATTTAATTGAGACTTCCTTTTTTAAAAAAATGTTACAATGGTAACTCATAGTTACAATATAGCAATTTAGTTTTTCTATTATCTAACTTTCTACAGTAATATAAAAAAATTTGATAAAGCATTAAACATAGCACTACTGATGAAAATAGTGAAAGGCCTCTAGTGCTTTTTTATTATTTATATATTTATTTAAAAGAAATAAATCTTTTTTCAAATTTCAAAAATTCAATTATTGTTTTTTTTGCTTGGCATACCTTTTTCCATTATATATATATATATATATATATATATATATATATATATATAATATATATATATATATATATATATATATATACATATATATATATACATATATATATATATATATATATATATATATATATATATATATATATATATATATATATATATATATATATCTATATGTATATGTATATAAATATATATATATTTATATATATATATGTATATATATATTTATATATATATATATATATACATATAAGTATATATATATATATATATATATATATATATATAATATATATATATATATATATATATATATATATATATATATATATATCAATTGTCGAAAAGTTTCTTCTATAAACTAAGTTATAAAGAGAACGGTAATAAACAAGACCAAAAAAAGTTAATAAAATTTGAATAAACTTTTTATTTTCAATGATAGATTGCTTACCCAAACCAAACCCTTAGTCGCTGTAGCAGCACTTCCTTGTAGCAGCAGGCTATAAGATAGTCGATGTAGCAACACTCCGCGTATGTTTTAAAATTATTATAAAACGATAAAAAAACAAAACCACCGTTAATTAAAAAAACTTTCTAGTCGTTATTATTGCGGTTTTTTATGAAACAATAAAACTTAATGTACTTCCGCATTATTTTAATTGTTTTAACTTTTAGACGAATATATATGTATTTGAATATATATATATAATGTGTTAGTTATATATATATATATATAACTAACACAATAAATAATTTTAATCTTCCGATAATTTCTATACTTGATAACTATGAACTTTCCATTAAAGAGTTTTAATGTGCTTACAAAATGCTAAAAATCAAGTGATAGGCTCAGATCAAATAAATGGTAACATTATAATCGGTTCTTACGAGATCATAAAAACTATACTCTTTCAGGTCTTTAGTTATTCAGTATAACAAGGTATATTTCCTGATCATCTAAAAGTAGCCAAAGTTACACCAATATTTAAAGGAGGGAGGGGGGCGGAGAAGAACTATCAAATTTAACTAATTATCGTCCAATTTCTGTACTTTCTGGTTTTTCAAAGATTTTTGAAAGATCTTTTACAATAAAATTTATATAATCTTTCTAAAAATAAAATACTAAATACAACCCAATATGAGTTTAAAAATAATAATTCCACTGAACACGCAGTGCTTTATCTGACTAGAAATATTGCAATTTACTCTTGCAGTGTTCATAGATCTATCAAAAGCCATCGATACGATAGATCATGAGATTCTTTTTAAAAAACTAAAAAATTATGGAATCTATGGTAATTTTCTAAAACTACTTAAGAGCTATTTAAGCGATTGTAAACAGTATGTGCAAATTGATGTATCCTCTACTACAAATTTACTAGATATAACATGTGGTATCCCCCAAGGGTCTATACTAGGACCACTTCTTTTTCTCATTTATATTAGTGATATTTATAATGTCTCAAAACAGTAATGTTTGGTGGTGATACAAACTTTTTTCTGTCTAGCAATAATATCATAAGACTATTTAATGACATGAACATAGAGCTAATTAAAATTTCAAAATGGTTAAAGTCAAATAAGTTATCAATTAACATAGAAAAAACTAAATGGACTCTATTTCATCCTAAATCTAAAAAATATATTTTGCCTCTAATATATATAGATAATATTTAAGTAACACAATCAAAAGTTATAATTTTTCTTGGTGTTCTTATTGATGAACACCTTACGTGGAAAAATCATATTGAAACCTTGCGCAACAAAATTTCAAAAAATATTAGAGTATTATATAAAGCGAAAAGTTTTGTAAATAGACAAGCATTAATTCAACTTTATTACTCACTTATTAAATGCCATCTAAATTATTCAAATAACGAATGAGGTAGTGCTAAAAAAAGTCAATTAGATCCTCTTTATCGGCAACAGAAGCATCTATCACGACTAATAAACTTTAAAAATTGTTTTACTTATGCAAAACCACTTTTATTCAAAATGAATATTTTTAATATATACCAACTAAATGTTTTAAAAATTCTTTGCGTTATATTTAAATGTAAGATAAACTTAACTCCTATATCTTTTCAAAATTTATATGCAATAAGCTTAAAAACAAAATGATCTAAGAAATGACAATTTTATTCATCAACATTCTTCGCATACAAATTTTGGAAGGTCTTTGATATCTTATCGCGGAGCTTTTTTGTGGAACCAAATAGTTTTTAAAAATTTTGATTTTTCCCAAAGTTGGAATTTTTCTACTTTCAAAAACAAACTGAAAAAAGTTATTTTCTCAATAGATAATATTTTCGAGTTCTTCTGATCTCGTTTCTCTTTTATAAGTGTTATCTAAATGTAATTTAAAATATTTGATTTGATTTTTTATTGTTTTGTTAAACGGTGTTTTATAATTGAGATACCTTATTTTATTTGTATGAAGGTTTTCTAAACGGTATTTACTTTTTGCTTTATATTTTTTTGAAATTATTGGTTTATTATTTTTGTATTGTTAAGCGGTTCTCGGTGACAGGATCTTACGAACCTCTTCGAGTTTCCGTGTCCTACCATACATTTTTACCAGAAAGTATGAACGTTGTTTATGTTATGTTGTTATGTTAAATGAACAAAAAAAAAAAAAAAAACACAATTTATTCAGAAGTCAGAAAAAAAGTTAAATAAATAAACTGTTGCAAAGAGCCAAGATGCGAGTCTCGCAATACGAGGATTGGACAAGCATGTTATATTTGGTTTCTGAACACCTGACATGAATTCCGAGTCTAAAATTAATTTGAAAGTCAAATTATTGTACTGCAAAAGAACTTAAGCGCTTAAACGACTTTAAAACGGTAAATAAAAGGAATGTTTGTTTAAACAATATCAAGTATTTTTGATATTTACATGATATTTCACTTTACATGAAGACTTATATACTTTTGGAAAGTGGTTTAAGATATCTGTAAAATCTTTTGTTCGAGAAATAATATAAAACTCTTATCCTCATTCAATTGCAAAAACTTAATGTATTTTTTTTGTTTGAATAGCTCTAGTAATTAATTTTTCGGTACGATTCTCCTGACACTGATACATCCTATCGCAGATGCATATGCAAATATATCAGAATAATAAAATATATGCATAATACAAAACAAAAAAACCCATATGGGTTTTGTTTGTATAAAGCAATCCCAATAAAAATGAATTTTAAAGATGAAAAAAGTAGAAAATGTAAAAGTTGTAAGAGCCGGCTAACTGCAGCTAAGAAACAAATTCCTTTTAGAAGCCTATGGAGTCATATGATTGTTAAAGCGTAAGTACTGCACTTATTTAACCAACAAGATAGTAAATTCTTTTGACAACAATTAACAAATGCCATAGTTATTTGTTGTTAATCTATATACTTGAAGCTTGCTATAGGCAATTTTCCGAAAGACGAAATATTTGCGCGAAGCGAACTTTTTCATCGATAAGCATGCGCAGATAAAACATTTCTGCTAATTTTGTTGCTTAATCGTTTAGCTGCAGCGAAACTAGTAAATCAAAAAAAAATTCTTTTTTCAAATCCATGCTTTATGCAAGCAGAATTCTATTGGGCCTAGAAATTCTTTTTTTGTTATCTTTTGTAGAAGGAAAAATTACTGTTTTTTTTTTATAAATTTAAAAATTACTGTTTTTACTAAATTTTTGTTTTTTAACTTAATAATTTAAGACTTAAAAAACAATAGGTTTTGAATCGCTGCGCTTTAATGTCTTCGAAACTGCAAATAATTTGCAAATCAATGATTTTTGTGACGTAATACGCAATTCATATCAAATAAATAAAATGTATGGGGAAATACAAATTAAATTTTTGTTAACTTAATTAACTTTTTTTGGTCAAATTTTTCCATTTCCTTGTATTGTCATCGAAAATTATTAAGTGTGCAAAATTTGAGCAAAATTGGTTGAGAAAAAAGCTTTCAAAAATTGATTTCAAATTTTGTGGCACACAAACATATATATATAGAAAGTAACCTTATATAAAGCATGGAAAAAATAAGTCGGATTCATTTAGACTTTTTGCGGATTTTTATGAGCGAAAACCAATTGTGAAGTTTCAAAATTCTTAATTTCTAAAGAAAGTCTTCTTTTTCTGAAAAATTCTAAAAAAAAAAGATCTTTAAGTCTATTCTTTAAGTAAAAAAAAAGAGGGGGGGATGATGATGTTTTATAACCCATTTTGAAATAAAAATAAATTTTTTTAGTAAGAGAAAAGGGTATATATAATATAAGCCCCCTCATTATAATATATAAAAGCTCCCCCCCCCCCCACGTATTTAAATAACCGGCGCAACGCGATGCGATGCGAATTGGCTGCGGCGGCGGCGGCGGCTGTGGTGGTGGTGGTGGTGTGGTAACGGCGGCGCCATAAAAAAAACAAGCGTATGGGGTTATAATTTATTATTTATCGTATGGGGTTATAATTTATTATTTATCGATTAAGAATATGTTATATATTAAGTTTGCTTCTTGCTTCTTTTAGTAATTCCTTTCGTCTTTGTAACGAAGTAAATGCATTACTAATGTTTTTTATCGTATTTATAAATCCATTTAGTCCGTTTGCTGCTTTCTTGTGTTGTTCTTCGGTGAGTAGAACCCCTCTTCCTCGTTTTTGTCGTCTTCTTTTTGTTTTTGGTCTTTTAGATGGTCTTCTTTTTCTATATTTCATTGTATAGCCTAAAATATGTGACGAAGCGTGTTATATAAGTTAAAATATGAAGGTATTATATAATAGGTTAGAGTTGTATCGCCTGTATAATTTTTTTATATGTAAATATTAAGGCATGAGTGTATTTGTAATACTATAAAGTAATATTTAATAATGGCCAAAACAATACGAACAAAAAGACGCTTAGATTCAGATATTGATTTTCAAATCGAACGGGCTTCTGGTGAAAGAAAGTATGGATATATGTGTAAAAGAAAAACTAAACAACGCTATAAACGAAATAAAGAGAATATAAGAAAAAAGCGTGTTGGAAATTATATTATAAAATGGGTTCTAACAAAAAGTTCAAGAAGGTGGTAAGTAATATAATTAGTTATATTATAATAAAAAATAACATAAATTGAATACAAAATGGTTAGAACAAAAGTAATAACGAAAACAAATAAAAAAAAGAGTACAGGCAAGGCAGAATATAATGCTCGTATAATGAAGTTAATAAATGATCTTGGACCTCAGCCTAAAGTTGTAGCTAATAAAATGCCCTGTGTTCGGGTTATATACGAGAAAAAGGCTACGCGTCAAAAATACAAAAATATAGCAGCAAATATTAAAAAAGGAATAGTAGGCAAGTCTGTTCATAAATGGGTATTAATAAAAAGGTAATATAGAGTAGGTGTAAATAATATATAAATATTATGTGTTATATATATTTGTATATTATATTATATGTTTTTTTAGAGACGCAATCGTCTATATTAAAATTAGTTGGCGTATTTGCGTTAGTATTATTCATTATATCATAGTTCTCTTGCGTGTCTGTATGAGTGTTAATAATTATATCAGACGTGCTTGGTGTATTACAGATATTATTGTTTATTAGCATATTAAAGATATCAGTTTGGTCGAGTGTCATGTCGGCATGAGTGTCAATAGTTAGAAGAGGTATAGGATCAATAGTGGTTATATCATTTGCGTTATCTTTAGGGCTTGTAGGATTAATGGTTACATTAAATGTATTAATGTTATCTTGTTGAGTTCAAAATCAATAGAAGTAATGTCTTTAGTATTATTAGTGTCATTTGTGATAGTGATAACATCTGGAATGGTAGTATATGTGTTAATGTTAGTAGTGTTGTCTGTTTGAATGTTATTATCATTATTAGCGGTTAAGTTACTATCAGATATCATACTTTTTCTTTTATTATTGAACAAAGATTTATTGTATTGTCTTGTTCTCTTTCTAATAGTTGATGCTAGTTTTATATATTGTATATGTTCCACATTGTTAGGTTGTATTAGGTATTCGTTATAAACCATATCTATAATTATTATTATATATCCATCATCATATACAGCATTATCATGTCTTAATAGCTTATTTTCACAAATATAAAAATATAAAAATATAAATATAATATAAAAATATAAAATATAAAATATAAATATATAATATGAATAAAAAATATACAATATAATATAATAATATATACAATATAATATAATAAGAAATATAAAGTAATTTATTTTGAGAACATTCTATCGTAATATATAGATAAAATGAAAAACAAAAATGATCTTCCATGCAAAAAATCTTCGACGAGCACCATATTCTGGTTTATCGTGTTAAATCATTTGTTTCTTTCTTTGTCACTCTACATCCATATAGTCTATTTGGCTTATTTCATCTATGTCCATAATTTCACCTAAGTCGACATCTGGAAATATGTAACTTTATTTTGAGAACATTCTATCGTAATATATAGATAAAATGAAAAACAAAAAAATGATATCCGCAAGCTAAACCTATAATAGCACATATAACAGTATCTATTTTCATCATTATATAGAGCATTATTATGTTTTAACCATTCACAAGTATTTTTGCCATGAAGCTATAACAGATTGCGACATTATATTTTGCTTTATCGATACTCGTCAATTCGTGATAGGCTCCATGATATTCGCTCGTCTCGATGGCAATCATTGTATGTCGAGGCTCAGGTGTCGGATTTGGATATTTATCACCAACGGCAGCGGAACGCAATCCTTTAACATCTATCAATCGTAACTGTCTATTTATTTCGGCCAGCCGTCTCACGTCATTCTGTTTATTAAATTCCCTTATTTTGTTTGATTTCAAAAGATTAACAAAGACTGGAATATCATTGGAGGTTGAACGAAACGCTTTCCATTCTTCATTATCAGTTATATATGTAGGAGCAACGCCTGTTAATAACGTTAAATACGGCAATTCTGCTTCAAATACTCTATAGTATTCGAGCTGTTTATCGGCTGCTGCTTCATAATGTCGCTAAAGAAAATATTCGTTTTTCTGTTATTCATTATCTACTTAAAAGTAATATCATTACGTATAGTCACGCTGAACATCTCGTTGCCGACAGAGAAGGAACTCAATTTTTTACGGGCAAAAGCTGTTTTCCGTATTCAAAAATTAACAAGGAAGCGCTATCGCGTTCTTTTGTGGACGATCAAGACAATCCGACGTATCCTATTATTGAAGATTTTCTAGGCAACGTGTTGTCGAAGAGCAAAAACAGAGAATGTGAAAAAAGGGAACTACAAGGAGGCATGTCAACAAATGGAACCCAAAGTATTGCATTCAACAGTGCCTATTATACGCAAAAGAATTCGTCAATGTCCTCTGCCATATTGGTATTTGATGAAAATGGACAATATTCGGGCGCGCAAGAAATGTTGCTTGCTTTTTCTCTGCGCACGCCCATAAAGATTCACTATCAGACACTGGACGAAGTACGTGCAAAATATGAAGGCGATCTAAATGGAACATTCGTCCGAGGCGCTCTAGTAAGATGTATAATAAAAGTAGCAGACGAGTGTCATTGGCAAACGGGCGGTATATCGCCGTGTGTTCAACGTGACACTATTCAGTTGTATGATTTGTCGCCTAGCGAAATATTTGAAAATCGCTATTGGGATTCGCGTTCTAAATCGTATCGGATAGCATTAGTCAAAGGCAAGCGTCTTATATATAAGTTAGATAGCGTCTTATATATAAGTTAGCGTTTCAGACTAGGCATAGATATAATAATAAAATCACTGATGCCGTCGGTCGTATATTCATGTTTTGCGTTTGCAGCATGATAACCATTAGATAATGCAATTATTGTAGATAATGAATTGTTATAGGTTTAATTTAAAAATACCAAATACTCTTTAATATCAATTGTTTTATTAACAATATCATCATCTTCTTTATGTTGTAATTTAAATCTAGCACTGTGTTCTTCGCATAACTCACATTTTGCTTCGTATTTGACCAGCGCTGCTTCGATATCTGCCCAAAATTTTCAACTTTTATATAATGTAGGATTGATTGCAGGGTCTAACAGTTTTTGTAATATATCTTTCCATATGATAGAGGATACTATGACCTTTGCTTTACTTATTTCAATAGATTTATATTTGTCATTTAATAAACAAATGCTACAGTTTGCCATTTTTTTTGTTTTGTTTTGCAGATAGAATAATGCTTCATGCATGCAATGAAAACTAAAAATGGATGGTTATGATTTTATAGCATGCGTTTGACAAAATGCGACAATAGAAATGACAATATTTCTATAAAAAATACACATCTTTTTTGTATTTTTCGCAAATCTTATAATGTCAAATTTAAGCTATAGGTTTAACTGCAAAAAAAGAATAGTCATAATAGAATGACTATTAATAGCAATATTAATATAAGAATTAAAAAAGTGAAGCCTATTTCTATTGACTCGCCCGCTCATATTATCTGTGTACTATTATTATAGTAATCACAAAATAACATAAAATGGAAACCGCTGTCGCAAATCTTCAAGTTGAATTCCTAAACGTATTGGAACATGAATTCCAAAAGAAACGCCAGGTCGCCGCTATCAATTTAGTGACCCTCTTCTCGCTAAACGTTTCGGCAATTTCAACTTGCGGATTTGGCGGAGCCTTATTGAGAACACCTCCTCAATTTAGTTAAACATTTTATAAAAAGAAATTATAAAACCTTATGTAAAAAAATAATAAGAAAAAAATACAAAAAATAATAGTATAAATGTTTTTATTTCTTTTTTCATATCATATATACAATTATTTCTTTAATGCTTTGCCTACCAAATGAGTATCAGGTTTAAATGATAACTGACTATTGAATCCGTTTCCTATCATCACAAATTCACTTTTATTATAAATAGCCATAACAAGTACGGCATTGCTCATGGCGCGATTAAAATTGAATCTTACAGAAGCGTTGCTTGCGTCAACAACGTTCGGTGATTCCATATCGTTGACGCTCTTTTTGTCGGCTGTAAGATCAACACAAAGCGGGTCGCAATACGAGGAATTATAATAGAATTGTTTAGTAAACGCTCTTTCGTTGATAAAATCATTAGAATATCCTGCTATTAGTTGACTCATATCATTGGTTGAGCTTGTACCATTATTAGCACGCGACAAATATTCTCGATATAATTGATCTTTTATTTTGTTATTTGTCATGTCGTAATTAAATGTATTACCTGATCCTTGTTGAAAATTAAGACGAATTCGACGCACATGGCTCTCGGGTCTCGATGTTCAAACTGTTGTTTTGAATACAACCAAAATGCCATACTGGGTGGATCCAGTTGAATGACTAATTTTACATTTTTGCCATAATATTCCTCCAGGTTCATGAGATCATCTAACCAATATAATGGTATATTAAAGTCATAGCCAGTCTGATCTGTCATTCTACTAATAAAAATACTAGCTAAAACGGCTTGATAATTTGTGCCAGCAGGCGTAACATCTGGAATAACAGGCGTGGTCGGTGTTAAACAGTTGGTAAGTGCAGCATCTCTTGTTATCCCGAGACCTCCTGCTGGATGCGCGCCCATGCGATCAATTCGAATGCTGCCCGTATTCGGCGTATACACATTGTCCTAATATCCAGTAGGCATTGTTAAACAATTAAAATAAGCTCTTGTCGCGTTCTTTTCATTGGAATTCAAATACACGTTGGCACACGTTTGATTATTGTATTCAAAATTTGGAAATATTTTTATGCCACAAATAAGATGTAATATAAAGTCATTACGCGGTGCGAGTCGAGCGATGGTTGTATTATCGGCAGCTGCTGTTTTATCGAATGGAACAAGAACATTATTGAGAAGTGCCTTGAATAGAACCAATGTAAATTGCAATTGCATGGTTTTGTATTGTATATATTTGCCAGGTGTAATTGTAAATTGAATACGTTTTGTTAGATCAGTGTTGGTAAAATGATAACTGTACTTTTGCCGAACTTAAAGTCGATGTAGTGTGTCTTATGCGAGAGTCGCAGATTGATATATTTGCTCATAAATTTGGGAAACCGCCGATGGTGATTCTATTGTTAGATAGAGATTTTTGCGCTTTAATATTGTTTTTTACGCAAACGTCTAAGGTTATGAGAAGTCTAAACATGCTCGGAGAATTTTCTAGTGATGAGATTATATCAAAATATAATAGGCAGACGCTTTCTAATATTTTGCTTACAAAAGAGCATATGTTAGCTATGTTGAAGTATATTTATAGGTTTTCGCCTACATTTATTGATGAAACTCAAGATGATCGTGCAATGAAGAGTTTAAATAAGTGTATTGATCGATGGAAGAATGAATACGAGCAAATAAATGCTGCTAAAGACGAAGAATGCCTTTTGAAAGATACGCCTTATATGGCTCAATTATACACTACTATTGCATATAAATATGGACGATATGTGTTGTAAAATATGCATAAATATGAAATATATATATATATTTTTAAATATTCATTTTCTATTATATTTTATTGTTCTATTATAAATATTTGATTGCGAAACAGAAACAATAGAGGACAGTCTAAGGTATTATTGTCACAGTGTTACTATATATTGTCGATATAGCAACATGGCTAAGGACGTTCTCGGCACTGATATCAAAGGTAACATACGTTTAATCAATATAATACCATCATTTATAAATTTACAAATAAACCCGTTCGTGTGAACATGAAATTCGAATTAAAAAATGTATTCTATGTTATTGACAAAAAAATGATTTACAAAATTCTATGAAAGTAAGAAGATTCTCCGGGATCATTATAATCGTTATAGAGAATTTGATAGTGAAAATGATCGCAATAATGCAAATGCACTATTAACAAGACAAAATTCTATATTGTTACTGCTAGTGAAGACTCAAAAAGGGTTACACAGCGTGTCGTTAATGAACAGTCAATATCAATATCAATTTGAAGCTGATCAGCGATATGGTTATCATTGTAACAAATGTCAATTGATTTATAAGACCAAGAGAATGCATGTTGTATGCGATGGTTTCTATAAGCCAAATAAAATGACGTATTCATTTAAACGCTTCTCTAGACCGTTTCTAGAGAAGCGTTTAAAAGACGATAGCTATCCTTAAAGATACACTGCGATGAAAATGATATTGTTTTTATTTTGCCAATATTAGTTGTAATAAAGAAACATTGTTTTGTGTCGACTTGCTTCATAATGTTATCATAGATACTGATATTCGGTGCATGATTCGAGAGCCAAGGATAAGACCAATACTCGTCGAAATGTTTATTAATCATAATGTTATGATCAAATGTAGCATTGTGTGCAAATATATCAATAACAGGCGGTGTCTGTCTGCCGTACTGAACATTGCAATAGGAATGCGCTAACTCAAGTATTTCACCACTGTAATGATCGTGATCAATCACACAATGATCTTTATATCGAACCATCGATAACAATAACATTTTAATAATGGCTTCTTCATTATGGCTTATAATATCACTTAGTATTTCTTCGCCGATAGATTGCTTTAGACCTGCCAAAACAACATGTTGCCATCATTCTCCATTTTAAGACACGCTAGATACAAAATCAAAAAATTTAATATATACAAAAGTTGATAATCATAAAGAGAATCAATTCTAGTCAAAAGCAAATCAAATTGATAACTAAAAAAAAGCGGATCTTCCATAACCGACTCCATCGTTTCCGCTGCTAACATAAAACGTCTTCGTAACGTATTCACTATAGACAACACAGTGTCATTTGATAATAACATATATTCGCAGAAGCGACCATTTTTTAATGTTTTGTTAGCTTTAATGTCATTATAGATGTATAAACAAGCAAATATTCGATATAAATAAAGAAGATGCAATTCAATGTCTTCTTTACTTGCGTTTTGTAAACAATTTAGAGAATACGACGATAAGGAATAGAAATTAATTTTACTGACATTGCCAAAAAGATAATAGCAAATGGGAGCATGTTGTTTATCTGTATCTTGAAAGTCATTATGATTGTCACTATTACTGTTATAATATATTTTATCTACAGCTAAATTACATATTGTACACACTGGGTGTGATGAATTATACCAACGATTTCTTTCAATGGCGCTAATGCGCAACTGTTTATTCGTTTTGCTTCATGCATTAATTCATTATTAATTATTACACATAATTCGTACTCTTTTTCCTATTGCAATGAGCGTTTCCAACATATTCATAGGTTCAAACGTATTAACACTTGTTGTAAATAAAAGTAGCCGTGGATAACATTTTGCGTGAGCGATAACAATAGCGCATAGTTCTATAAGTATTAAACTATTTTAAAAACAGCCCATATATAAATCTATAAATATTATTTATTCAATGTTATTAATAAAATACCTTCATGATCCGTTATTGCGACTTGATAATTCTACTTTATTGCTACTTGATAATTCTCTTTATTTGCTATAATGTTATTGCTACTTAGTAAAACATATTATAACGCCTTTTATAGAATATCTTACTCGTCAGCTGTCACTATTTGTTCAGCATAGTATTTCTTACTCGTCAGCTGTGGCTATTTGTTCAGCATAGTATTTCTTACTTAACAGCTGTCGCTATTTGTTCAGTTACTTAACACTATTAGGCACACCTCACGAGTTTACTTTATATTAAACAAGGGGGATTGTCCTATTAACATTTTAATAACGTTTAGGAGGTAAACATGTTAAACGAAGAACAGGAACAGATTTTTAATGCTATTCTCAACAATATAAATGTATTTATAACAGGAAGCGCAGGCACTGGTAAAACATTTGCCATCAACACTATATATCAACGGCTATGTGACATGCATAAAAATGTTTATGTAACAGCAAGCACTGGTATTGCCGCTAAATTATACCCATCAGCAATGACCGTTCATTCGTTTTTTAGTTTTGCGCATATTAAACAGTCAGTTCAAGATGTTATAAAACACATGAATGTTTCAACAAAAGAACGTTTAACTACAATTGATATATTAATTATAGATGAAATATCCATGCTGTCGCCTTATCTTTTGCAACTCATTCACAACGTATTGTGTTCTATAAAGAAATCAATATTGTTATTCGGTGGTTGTCTTGTTATTGTGGGAGGGGATTTTTACCAATTAACACCCATCGACTCGCCTTTATTATTATTTGATGATCCATTTTGGATTCTTTGTCAATTTAAAGTCATTCGATTAATAAAAAATTACAGACAACAGGAGAACGATAAATTTCTAGCTTGTTTATACTCTATACGAATTGCACAATGGGACGATATAACATTTAAGTATTTAAGAAAACGTTTGCATGCCACAGATCTACATATTAATTCTACCTATACAAGGTTGTTTTTTACAAACGCTGAACGCATATCGCACAATAATAAGATGCTGGACCTAGTTCATAAACGCGAATACGTATACGAGAGCACAGTTAAATATCATAACAATTATGTGCCCACAGAATGGCCTTTTCAAACTCCTCAAACTACAAAACTTAAAAAAGGGGTACCGGTATTATGTTTACGAAATCTACCTGATTATAATCTAGCCAACGGAACTCAAGGTATAATTTGTTCTATTAGTGTCGATAACATTACCATACTAACGAGCAATAATAACAAAATTACTATTAATCTACAAGTCGAAACTTTATATAATAATAAACACATAATCGTTGCACATTATTGTTTATCTTCATCATCACTAGATATTTTTCTCGTTTTCTTTTTTTTTGGTGTTTCTACGTTGTCTTTTCCAGGAGTTTCCAATACCCTTTTCATTACCACATTTGCATTGTGCTCTTTATCATCAATAACCACCTTTTTTATCGTCACTTTATAATTGCCTTGAAGCACACTCCATTTTGAATTGTGTTTCATAGGCAATAAATGAAAACACGTAATAGTTGCCACTTGAATATGTGAACCGCTCATGATTAAATGTTGATATTGACTACTTTTTAAACATTCTTCTTGAATGTCATCGAGCACGATTAATGTTTTTATTTGTCTATTGTTGCTGTCTTGTACCGTGTATATTTCATTTTGTATTTGCATGATGGTCGAGAGCCTTTGTTTGTATTTTTTTTTTAATTATATATTCCATTACTATGTTATATGATATAAAAAATATAATAGTGTTATTTCCGCATTAAAATAAATGTTGTTCCTATAAAAAACAAAAAAGTCTTATCAAATGTAAAAAAATGTTTTCCTTATAAAAACATAACAAAAGTCAATATTTGCATAAGAAAAGCGCAATTGAATAGATATGTTACTGTTGCTCAATACGACCTTGTCGATTGGTTAGAAACCGCATTGAATGGCTATAAACACCTGTATCAAGGTAACAGCTATCGCCTCTTTTATGCAACATTAAAATTGCAACCTATAAACACTGCAAACGCAAGGCTTATGTTAAAATATAAAAATCAAGTGTTTGACACAAACGAAACGCTTGAAATGGTGATCACTAACATGCTCAACAATAAATTTGAACCTTTAGATGACAGTCTGACGGTCGCTCAAGAAACCAATAATATATTCACATTGATAAATACGCACGTTAGCGAAACTCAAAAAATAGTAGTTTACGATAAACTCGATTTAATCTATTTGCCATTTTCTAAACTATTAAAAATAGGCACACACGGACTTGTTCCTTCTAGAAATACAACCAAATGGAACAGCGAAAAACTCGATGAAACAATAAAAGATGATTACAAATGGTTGGCCATAGATAGTTCTTTTTCGCGTTCATTCTTTCTTGAATCTACTAGCGATCCTTACAATATCATAGCCAATAGATTGATCGACGAACTAGAAGCGCCTCTTAATAAATAGATCTTGAAATTAATGTCCTATTATCAGTTCAACGAACGAATAGCAAATAATATCATGAGAATGTTAAGAGAATGTACCTTTATAAATTCAGATCAATTGATCAAGTGGAAATTTCTATGTGCCGAATTCTATGCCGCCGACGATTTAGAGTCGGCTACCTTATTTTTATATATAATTGCCTATGGCTTTTTTCGTTTTTTTTCGTATTTAATTTGATCTGCTCGTAATATCTTTCTGATTTCCGACGGATTACAATTTTCAAACGGATTGCAATTGCCATTTTCCATTATTATTATTAAGTGCTAACATATATGAATTAATAGTATTAAAGGTTATAAAGATATACTTAAAATTCATTAACAAAAAATATTAAAAACAAATAATAAAAACATTGTAATTTTGTTAATAAAAATATATTTCAATCTTTATAAAAATCAATCTTGGGTGGCGTAAACGTGCCCCCCACCGGTGGCGTCGGCCATGCGTGGTAGCATTTGACAATGTTTTGGTTATAGGAAAGCAATGAAAATTGAAGAAATTGTTCAAGATATTATCGAGATAGTTGCGGAAGAAGTACATGAAAATACTTTCACATACTTTTACCGCAATTTATTTAATTATATTTTAATAAATATTTATATTTTTTTATTAATATTTTTAAATAAATTGAACCAACGCACAATGGAGTATTTCACTTGAAAAGTTGAACAAAATTATTTTATGTTTATTACGATGTGATTTGTAGTAAAATGAAGTTTCGGGTCATTATGACATAATAATTCTGAAGCGTATTAATAAATTTATCAGTCATTCTTCTTCGTCGATTAAAGTCGTAATATAAATAAATGCTTAGAAAAATCCACCAAAAAAACACACACTTATCTTGATCATTAAAATGCTTTCCACTCTACTATGTTTAAAAATGTTTAAAGTTATGGATTTTAGAGCAAAAACAAAGTGGATAGCAGTTTGTATAAACATCCACTGTGTTCTTATCTAGAAAATATTCACCTAATCTAAGAGTAATTCACCTATCTAAACATTTAATGAAGGAACTGAGAGTTCTTAATATCCACGAACAAAATATTTATTGCATTCTTCAGTTCATGTTTAAACTCAAAAATGATCTGGTCCCTGAAGTCTTCCATAACTTTTTTCGCCTTATTAATCACAAATATCAAACTAAATGCTCTATTAAGAACAACTATATTCCGAAAACCTCTTTAAAACAATCTAAATTCTCAATATTCAGCAGAGGACCCCAATTGTGGAACTCATTTCTAACAAACAAAATAAAAACGATAAACTCATTCCAACATTTTAAATGCGTTGTAATGCAACAGCTACTAGACAATTAATGAAACAATCTCTTGTTTTTAAAATTTTTTCTTATTTTTAAAATTTTTCCTTTTCAATTTAAATCTTCACTTTTCCTTGAAATTCTATTATATTACTTGCTTGGTTATTTAATGATGTTCATTGTAAAAAAAACAAACTATTATATGTATTATAAATATTTTATTATATTTGTATTTGGTTTATATTTTGTTATATTTTGTCAACGACAAAAATGGGGCAAGATGATAAGACTATTGTCTTCTACTTGCTCCAGTCATATATTTCACGGTAAAATGTTGTACAAACTTATATTAATAATGACGAATATATATATATATAAAAAAAAAAAAAAAAAAAAAATCTAAGAGTCTTACATGGTTGCTATGAGCGTTGCTAGGCGCTGAAATTTTACTACCTTAGTGTCATTTTAGGTATTTATAACTTTTTTTTACAAAAACAAATCTCTTTTATATTTAAACTATTTAAAAAGTATGTTTGTGAAAAATCGAAAATATAAAAATTATTTAGAAATGTACCACATGAAAGGCATTTTGAATTTTTTGTTTTGTTTCCGCTACTATTTTTTTTTATCTTCTTTTGTTCTTGCTTGCCATTTTTTTATTAGTATTTTATACGATATATGCAGTAAGGGTTCAAAAAATCTGATTCTTTCGTGTAGTATTGATAGCCCAAATTTTAGTGTTTCACGGCTTTCTGTCGTTTTTTTATTCAAGTCATTAAAATCTTTTGAAATTTGCCCACATATATAGCATCTGATTGTTGATGTCGTATTTGTAGCAGCATTGCAAACTTTTCCATCAATCATAATAAAAAGAAATATATGCTTTATTTGCAAATTACTACCAAAAGCGTTTATTATTTCACTTTTTCTTAAGCCTTTTATTTGGTTCTCTACGTATTTGATTTCATCATTTGTTACGTCTTTGCTCTCCCGAATAAAACGTATTCTTATTGGTCGGCAATACCTTGTAGATGGTGGTGCTGGGTTTAGCCAAAGCACCTTCTTTTTGTTACCAATATGGCATATGAGCCGTAGGGGCACAAAAGAACTTTAAAATATGTTAGCATTTGTTGTTGCGAGCCAGCGCAATCCCATTTCGAAATCAATTCTAAATTATTTCTTTCTTTTTCATTTAAAGTTTAAACAACTTCATTCAAATAACAACATAGCCGTATAGACGTGTGATCCAGAAGATCTTGTTATTTAATTTCTGAACAAATTTCTGTAACTGTTATCGTTTCTTCTGGTGGATAACATTTCTCTTTCGCTTGTTTTTATAAGTGAATAACATGATGTTCCATTGTTTTTTTGTCATATCAGCTTCCACAAAAATTGACAACGCTTCTGATGGTGTGAGCTTTTTAATGATATCTTCAGTAGATGTGTCACTTTTTCTATAATATTTGGCTTTTGTGGGTGTAAATAAAATTTCCGTTATAACGTTAGACGTGTCACTGTTCCCTGCAGCACGTTGACAACGTTGTTTCATTTCAGCAGCATACATCAACTACTCACAAGGTATACGTTCCCTCAAAACTTTATTTTTCCCTTCTCGATAGGAAACTCGATTCACAAAATTCTTTCGACGGTCGGCCGGAAAGTAAAAACCGAAATGACCATTTAAGGATGTAACCTTTATTAAGCTTTAACAATGCACCAATAAAACAGATTTTGACAAAATTTTGAAATTCGACTTTTGATCAACTTTTTCGTATAAATACTCCACTCTGCAACGTATCTAAAACAATCGCGAACGTCGGCTTTCTTCTGATGTAACGTTTTTTTATTTTTTTCCTTGATATTTCGTCATCTTCATAATAAATTATCTACAATATTTTTTTGAGTGAAGATGTGACGGGAGCAGGCAGAAGATAAAGTCTTATCATCCAGCCCCGTTGTGTCATTAACATATTAAACAAAAAGTAATCTATCATATAAAAAATATTACTATTTCAGTAAAATAATATTAAATACTTTTAAATAAAAAGTGCTACATTCTTTTTTTGTAGTTGTTGATCCAATGTCATGTTTTTAACAATAAGATATAGATAAAAGGCTTAATACTGATGCAGTTAAAAACAGCTTGCTCATATACATTGGGCCCACGTATGTAAAACCATCGCAAATCTTGATTGTTTTTACGGTCTAAACCCAACATTGATTCCATGTAAATAACTCAACGTTGATTCAATACATATGGATTAAGATTAACCCAATACATATAACATTGATCCAATATATATGAATCAACGTTGATACAATGTGCACAACCTAACGTTGCAAAGACAAAACTATATATCTTAAATAAAATCTTCCGTAAATATTAATTTACAAAACTAAAAGCAAAACAAACATTATTAAATGTGTGTAAACTTGATTGTTTTAAGAAATTATTATCAAGTGGTTTTATAGATTGCGCTATTTCTAATCCCTTTCCTATTTTGTATGTATGTGTATATATATACATATATAATATATGTATATATATATACACACACATGTATAAATATAGATACATATATACTCTTTAAAATTTCACTAATATACGTATGTAAAATTAAAAAAAGTAATAACTAAATTTATTTCCAGTAAATATTAAATACAGCGTTTAGCCAACGTAAAACATTACACTTCGCCAACTTAAAATGCAACACTGTACCAACGTTAAATTATTGTTGTTGCCGAAGTCGCATTTGCAACCATAATGATATAAAAACAACGTTGGCGACCGATGTTGTACTAACGTTTTAACGTTTTCCAACGTGTGCGTGCTAGTTGGGTAATACATTTAAATATTGAAGAACATTTGATAAGTTTTAAAATCTTGGAGAATTGGACATTTTTAGAAAGTCCGGCATATTAGGAGCTTCACCTAAATAAGGCATTTAAATCAAACAATATATTATCCCACTCAGAGATCTGAGTTAACAATTAAATCCTTCAGTAGTTTATAGATTAATGAGTAAAATAGGTTAAAAATTCTTTGAAAAGGTATAACAAGTATGATTTGCAAAGTATACCATTTTGTTTTGTTGAAAATTTAAATATGTTTAGATTTTCTATTTTATTAAAAAAAAAAAATTGTACATGCCTAACCGTTTATAATATACTAAAAATTTGAAAACGATTTCTTCGGGCTAGATTACCTAAGGTTTTTCTAAATAAAATGTACCATAAGTTTTGACAATTTAAAAAATAAAAAAAATTAAAATCCAGTTTGAAAATGATTTTACTATTAGAAATACCTAATTTTTGTTTGATTTATAAAGTTATTTTTATTAAAATTGATTAATTTTTTATTTAATAACTAACAATTTAAACTACACAATTCATTAACAAAACCTTCCAGACAAAATATTATTATTATTAGAATATTTAAATATTGAATTTGTATTGAAGTTAACTTCAATACAAAGAGGTATTGGAATCAACTTATCTAGTTTTTTAATAAAGTGAAAAAAATATTAAGGAAAACAATTATAAACATAAAAAATTAAAATCCTTTATTACAATTTGAAAATTGGTTTCTGTGACGTTACACAAAGAAAATATTTTGTTAGCAAAGTTTTGTTATTAAAGTTATTTCACCTGTAATAATTCGCTTAAATAGCGAATTTAAAAAATCATCCAGTAACAGTCTTTTAATATTATAATCCGACAATAAGTATTTATAGTGGGCACATTTTGATGCTGTTTAGAATACGTTTTCAACTCTTCTTGTTTTTTTTTGGTAATTCTTGTTTCTATTTCTATCTTCTCTGATAAATAAGATTTAAACAACTTTACAATTTTAATTTTAAAACAAAAAAAAACTTCATGTATGCGCATATTCACTTTATAAATAAAAAAGTGAAAGTGAGAACATTGCAAAATCTAAAATCCAAATTAACGCGACATTAAATGTATTAACTTATCGACATTGAATGTAAAATCTCGCAGGTAATTTTATATGGCTAGAAAAATATCTCAGAAAGTGATAATGAAATGAGCATTAATGTATTTTAGTATATTGACATCATCTGCAAAGAATTTTCAACATATACTAATGATAGCTTCGAATACGGTGGAATTCAAGTCTGTACATTACCCAGCAAAAAGTTCACCAAGATATATTTGTTTATCGCTGCTACAAGACATCACTAAACAAAAAAGGTTTTTAAATTAGGCACCGTTCAAAAGCTATGCAATACTTATAATAAAATTTCTAAACAATATCCTTCAACTTTTAGGTTGTGTTTTTACTTTCGAATTTTAAATTTTTATAAATTTCAACTGGATTAATTGCAACGACAAAACACAAAAAGTTTATAAAGTAAAAATTACTTACAAATAGGCTCTGAAGGGTGAAAGTCAACATCATTAACTGATCCGTTATGTCCAGGAAGTTTATACAAAATCTTTTTAGTAACTGTGTCCCAAACGTAAACAAACCTGTATCAAATTTAATTGAACTTATAATATTTTTATATTATTAAATTAACTTAATGTCATATACGCACTTTTTTGTGTTACATGTTTTATGTGTTACACCCTTCCACTAAAACTTCACACTTGATTATTTACAAAAATAATGCTCTTCAAGATTAGAGCAGCAATAAATTTGTGAGTAACGCTCAGAAAAAAGTTGGATATATGTTTTTACTTATAACTTTACTTAAAATGTTTTAAGTAAAAACAAGTCTTTGATATCTGTCCTTAAGGACAGGTATCAAAGACTTTTGAAAAGTTGAGTAAAGGTTTCATCTTAAAAACCTTTTTAATGGATATTGATTTTCTTGCTGAATACGAACCAATAATGCAAAAGCAAATTAGAATGAAAACTTCAAAAATTTGGAAACAACGAACACTCTACCAAGTTTGCTATTCTAGCAAATTTGATTTTATTCTATTAGTGTACTAATGCCTAATATATACTACAAAACAATACGTACTTATGTGTACTTATATGCACTAATATGTATCTAATATGTACTACAACTATAGCTTATTGCACTTTGCCAAAAAGAACAGCTGGGTTTCATCATACCATTTGTTGAAGAACCTTTCAATATGTCCTCAGAATCTTTTAAAAGACGTGAGCATATTTTTGGGGTCTGTATTTGCTAAAAAGATCTACTGCTATCATTTTAATTGGGAAACCTATATAATTTTACTATTAGCAATAGATCTTTTTTACAAAAAAGATCTACTGCTATAATTTTACTTGGGAAACCTATATAAATTTTGGCTTCGATGATTTTATTCGAAAAACTAAAGAACTTACTAAAAAAGTTGATCCTTTTTTTACACCATCATCGTGCTCAAAGATGTAGACAGCAAATCAATTAATAAATACATTACAAAACCACTCTTGATCTAGTGAAGATTTTGATTAATTGTAAAATCGTCCAGATTTTTATTCATCTTAAAAAATATTCAGCTTGTGATTTTTTTGAATGCTAACGGGTGAGGAGAAATTAGTTACACAAAAGTTAACTTTTTTGCTTGAAATCCATAATATTATATTTTAGCATTCGAATTTAATTTGTATTTTTAAATATTCTAGTTTTATTTAAAAAAATAAACTATTCAAAAAAAAAAAGTTAAACGGCAAAGAAAGAGCAGTTCTTCAAAATAATGTCAATAAATATTTTGTAAAAAATCCAAAAGCTACCAAAGCTGAAGCTGCTAACCATTTTATTAAAGAAGGAATCTGTCGCAAAACAGCATATAATTATATCAATCGACACCTTACAGGACAGTGTTTAAAAGTGACAAAAAATTCTGGACGCCCATCATCGTGGAGTCGAGTAAAAAAAGCAAAATTTCGCAAGTTGACCAACAATCGAAAAGGAGTAAATCAAAGAAAACTCGCACGTTAATTCAACGTCGATCAAAAGACGATTTGTACACAATTAGCCAAAATGAACATTAAGTACCGTAACCGTAAAAAACGCAAACGTGAATACACCCAAATACAATGATGGGCTTAGACGCTCAAAGGGCACAGAAAAGAAGATGAAAACTTGTAAATCACCTCTATAAACAACATTTTCTGGACAAATATCCAGAAAATGTTCGTTTTGCGGAAAAGAAAAATTTTCATAAAAATTCTGGATAGTTTGGATAGCACTATCTGAGCGCGGAATGTCGAAACCACTCTTTCGGTCAACAACATCGGCTGCAATAAAATCAAGCATTTATATCAGTGTTGATAAACGGCATAAATATTCTCGCCTCCACTTTTCTTCCGCAGCAGACGGTGGCTGCCTCCCAATTAATTTTTAGCGGCAAAATTTTCTTTACTCCGTCTCCGGTAGCTTCCGCCTTTCTATTGGCGGCTGCAGTCAGAATTTTTTTTTCGAGGCAAAATATTTTGGAGGCCGATGCCAATAGAGAGGTGGAAGCCAATGGTGGCCGCCTCCAGAAAATTTTTTGGAGACAAAACCATTTGGAGGCCGCCTCTAATTTGGAGGCGGAAATATTTGCCTCCCGTCGGCGGACTAATGAAAAATAATTGCACGTTTGTAAGTTAACGAGCAACTAAAATATTAACTGAGAACAAATGTTAAATATTTGACATCAAAGTTTTGTTTTATATGATTTATTGACTATTGAAAAAATTGAAAAAAAATAAAAAATTAAAATTTTGTCAGAGCAGTTTTATTTCTAGGGCTATCGAATAAATTTTTAACTTTTAATTGTTTTAAACTTTTAACCGCTTAAAACTTTAAAACGTATAAAAGTAGATGAGTGTATATACTTTTAAACGTTTTAAAAGTATAGAGTAAAATATAAATACTATTTATAAAAGTATATATACTTAAAGTTTATAATTTTTGTTGTTGTTGTTGTTGTAATTTGACAAAACTATTAACGTAATACAGCGCGGTCGCAAATTTTTAATAAACAGCAGATTTTTTAATAACTTATACAATATCCAATTATTAAAAATAAGTTTTTAACGTTGTGGCAAATGATAGAATAGATAAAAATTTTAGCATGTCAACTTGTTCTAAAAAAACTTTGACCAAAATAAGTCAATTTAATTACTTATTATATATATATATATATATATATATATATAAATATATATATATATATATATATAAATTTTTTTTTTTTGTCAAAAAGGTTTATTCGCCAATGGCGTGGAAGTAAAATTTCCAACTTTTAACTTTTGTTTTGAATAAAAAAGTACTAATTTATTCTACTTAATTTATTAGTTTAAAAAAAAAATTAGAATTTAAATACTCAAAACTTTTGCAATTAGTCATATAAAATGAAACTTGATGTCAAATATTTAATATTTGTTTCTAGTTAATATTCAATTGTTTTGAAGCAAGCGAGCAATTATTTTTCATTACATCCGGCAATTTAGTGAATGCAGCCAGTTGGGAGGCAGACGCCATTGGAGGCGGCCTCCAAATGATTTTGCCTCCACAATTTTTTCGGGAGGCGGCCACCAATGGTCTCCGCCCCCCTAATGGCGCCGGCCTCCAAAACATTTTGCTTCCAAAAAATAACTCTGGCTGCGGCCGCCAATAGACGGGCAGAAGCTACTGGAGGCAGGAGAAAAAACATTTTGCCGCTAAAAACTGAATGAGAGGCCGCCGCTAACAGCTTCCGTCTCCCTAAAAAGTCGGCCTTTCTGCAGAAAGTTAATTTGCCGCCGGGCGGCATTATCAACTCTGATTTATATCAAAGAATGCTTAGAGGAACGACTTACACCATTCAACAATAAGTATCATCAAGACCTAAATTACATTTTTGGCCAGGTTTAGCTAGTGCTCATAGGTCTAAAGAAGCCATTTCCTGGATGAATGAAAATATAAATTTCGTGCTGGTCGATATGAATTCTCCTAATGTTCCCAAAGCCCGGCCAATCGAAGACTTTTGGAGAGTATTGGCTGAGAATGTGTATGAGGGTGGATGGGAGGCCAAAAGTTCACAACAATTGATTGGGCATATCAATGCGTGTTTGAAAAAAAAATTGATGCAACATTTTTACAATCACTTATGAAGGGTATCAAAACAAAATTGAGATTAATAGCCAACAAGGGAGTGCTATCGGTTTATAAAAAATAATTTTGTTAAAATAAATATAGTAATAACTTAAAGAAAATATTAAAAAAAATTTTGCTTTTATTTCTTTAAAAATACAAGGCTTTGATTTTTGTGTAACTAATTTCTCCTCAACCGTTATGAAGATTTCTCTACATGCAATATGATTTCAAAAACTTATAATTTAAACATATTTTATATTTCTTAGCTTATCTACTTGATTTTATATTAGGTATATAAGGAGAAGGGGGGCAGGGCCGCTAGTAACACTTGGGACAACAAGCTTAAGAATATTGGGTCCAGCTGTCTATTATTACTCTTTTGGAAAAATAAATTAAAATCTAATTTTTTTATGTGGATGCTATTCACAATAAATCAGATTTTTAAAGCTTTATTACTTTGCACTTTATCACAAAAAAATTTTGCTACGACTTTTCTTTATTCAGAATACTTGTGTAACTATAAGCTTTAACAACTAGCAGTTCAACGCTAGTCAAATATAATTTTTAGAAATTCAGTGGGTCCTGTTGAAATCCAAAATGTTAAATGATTTCCAGAACTTTAATTGATAAAAAACATAGTTTTAAAAATGAAGTAGTGGTGTAGTGGTAGAGTGCTTGCATGCGAGAAGTTTAGAGTTTAATTTCAACCACATTCCTGGTAGTACCGTACTCAACTTGCTTCTTCAAACAACGGCCTAGTTCGTCAAGATTTGTGATTCAGACTTAAAGAGTTGAGGAAGAGTTCTAACCACAATAAAAAAAAATAACCTCCTTGACTGTAGTGGCTCCTTGACCTTGGGGAGGTGAATAACAATATACATATATATTTAAAAATATATATATTTTTAACAGAGATGTGAAGTCCCAAAAGAACTCCAGCTTTATATTTCTACTTTTTCTAGGTTTGTAGTATCCAGAAGCTCTAAACATGTTGGTTGACTTATGATCTGCTATAAGAAAAAATTTAACGACTTGGAACTTATTGTTTTAAAGCCCGGAGTCCACGAGTCCTTGCCACCATTATACTTAATGACTCCGGGTTCAAAAAAAGATTGTTCCTTTTACCTAAAAATCTTAATTTTTTTTCCCATTAGTAGTCCGTAAATTTATTTTATATATTTAAAGCACCTGTATAACAAAAACAAGTCTTTTTTGAAACTCCCCATCCCTGATTTTTAGAATAAATTAATACATTTATAATTATAATTTGATTATAAATATAATTATATTTATAACCAAATAACACTAAAACAATCCATTAAATTATAAGAAATAATTTATGCTAATCAAAAAACTTCAAAATATTTATGATAAATTATTGCTTAACTTAAGTATTGACACAACACAAATGAATCATACCTATCTGCTGATCCAGCTGATATATATCTACCATCAGGAGACCAAGCACATTTGAGGAGATTCTAAATAAAAAAAATTAAAACCTGTTACTTTTATTGTTACAAATTTGTTGTCACAAAGAAGAAGTAAAAAATAAATATATCAGAGACAGTGTAATCAGGGAAGCAAAACCAGATATAGTGTTACCACGTTCAGCCAGAGAATATTATAAATTATAATAATTTTTTTTTTTTTAATTTTGATACATTGAACTGGGCATATAAATATTAGAGTTACATAAATTTACATATAAGTTTATTATATTGGCACGTTCAAACTTGTTCGATTTCTATGCCCTGCAAAAACATTCAAATAGAAAAAACATTCAAATAGAAAAACCAAATATATCAAGAAAGGACATAACCATTAACTCGAATGCCAACTTTTTTTTTTTTTACAACTAGTAAGAAATTGTGAAGAGCGAGACTTTTTTTCAAACAGAGTTGTCACTCTATGGAATGTACTCTTGCAAGCAGCAATGAATGCTCCATCAGTCAAGGCTTTCAAAGAAAGCATAAAAAAGTAACTTTTACAGACACAATTGTCTGCAGCGTCTTTGTCTTATATTTGTCAGCATAGAGGAGCCTGATGTAGCACCATCAAATTATAAATAAATTTATTGCATTTATTTTGATCATGGAACAATAATAATATTTAAAATAGGATTGAGGTCATATAAAAATGAATTATATATGTGACTTGCTTATAAATTTAACATAAAAATTTTTTTAAAAGAAGAAAAAAAAGCACATTTGTTTATCTAAAATAGGATGGGACAGTGAAATTAATGAAAATTCATTAAAATATGCAAGATCTCAATAAGGAATTAGGTTCAGTACAGTTTATTTCTGTGATGTTAGTTTCAAAATTGAATGCTAGTTAAATGCAGTTTGAACTTTATGGTATTTGTGATGCAAGTTTAAAAGCTGTTGTTGTATATATTTAAGATATTTTTTCAATGAGAACAAAAAGTGTTCTAATGTTACTTCAAAACCTAAAATAGTTTTTTTTCCAATATTTCTTCCAAATGAAAGTCATTTTGCTGATTTTATTATTTACATTGTCATGAAAGTCTTAAGCACAGTGGTGTAAAAGAAACGCTAATTTTAAAATTAGTATGTATTGCATTGCACCCAATTTGAGGTCAAATTGGGTTTTTCAGGATTGATTGGAATGATTCCAATATAATTAAGATTTTCTTTAATTTGATATAAAACTGCTTATTCAAATATTTTAAATAATGGTGATAATACACTTATTGTGATAGTGATAATACACTTATTGTGATAGTGATAATACACTTATTGTGATAGTGATAATACACTTATTGTGATAGTGATAATACACTTATTGTGATAGTGATAATACACTTATTGTGATAGTGATAATACACTTATTGTGATAGTGATAATACACTTATTGGCCTGTAATTCTACATAGTGGCATTTTTGCCTTTTTTAAATCTTATATAGTTCTGAACTACAATTTATTGATTAGTAAAACCTTTAATAACAACCTAATTACTGGCTTTGTGTAGAGTAGCAAATTCTCCAAAATTCTCTTAAATACACAGAATTATTTTCATACAACTACAAAATTTAGTATAAGTTATAATAATTAGTATAAATTAGTATAATTATAACAAATAAATATAATTATTTTCAAACAACAACAAAATTTAGTTTTTACCTTTTCAAAATTATGAGTAATCCCACTAAACACTTTTAAACATCTTTCAACAGGAGCAAATGCTCTGATATCCCACACACGCACTAAAACAAATTTTTGATAAAATACAAGTAAACAAAATTTAAAATAAAATACTAATTAAATAATATATAATGAAGGATCAACTTAAAAAAGGTTAACTAAAAATGATCATTACTAATGGCATACCAGTATTGTCCATAGCATTAGAAAGAAGAAATGAACCATCAGGACTTAATCGGAATCCGGTTACAGAGTCTGTATGTCCTTGCATTTTGAACATTATGTCATTTTTCCGTAGATCCCATACCTGAAAAAGAAAAATTTCAAACAAATTTGTTTTAAAAAGACAAAAAAAAAAAATTCATTCTAAAAAAAAAAACAATTAATTGGAATTCTTGTGCCAACAATATTTGGCATTCTTCCAAGTATTGTTGGCACAAAAATTTTATTTTCAAATTTTTTAAATACTTTTATTTCTAAAAAAAATATTGCTCCTATATGTTCTATTAAGTTTAAACAAAAAAAAAATGAAAATCTAATGCAATTTTGATTATTTGCTATTTAATTGCTTTGATTGTGAATGATTGTGACTTTGATTAGCTGATTGTGAATGATTGCGACTTTGATTAGCTGATTGTGAATGATTGTGACTTTGATTGGCTGATTGTGAATGATTGTGATATTGATTAGCTGATTGTGACTTTGATTGGCTGATTGTGAATGATTGTGATTTTGATTAGCTGATTGTGAATGATTGTGACTTTGATTAGCTGATTGTGAATGATTGTGACTTTGATTGGCTGATTGTGAATGATTGTGACTTTGATTGTGAATAATTGTGATTTTCATTGTCTGATTGTGAATAATTGAGACTTTGATTGGCTGATTGTAAATATTGTGACTTTGATTGGCTGATTGTGAAGTTGATAAATTGATTAGAAAAATTAAAATACAAAAAAACAAACTTTTATAACGTTATCGATTCCTCCTGACATAAATTGTGATGTTGTATCATTAAAACAAACTGCTGTTACCTAGAAAATGTAGAACAACTTTTTATTGTTTTTATCATTGAAAATATATTTAAAAAAAAAGAAAACTACTTACAGGATATGTGTTTTGAAATGTTTGGACTGATGTTTTCAACCGTCTGTCCCAGATCTAAAAAAGTTAAAAATAATTTTGTTACTACTATTGTGAGTTTTTATAAATAAATACTCAAAGCAAAATCCTTTTATGACTATTTAGATAAAAAGAATGGAAAAAGCTCTTCATTACCTTCTTCTTATTACTTTAAAATTCAAATAAAAATGGACTTTAAAAGTCCATGATGAGCAAAAGTTATCAACTATTATGATGTTTTGCATTGTTCAATACTATTTATTAATATTTATTAAATACACAGCATTCCTATTTTTGATTAAATTTTTTTTTTCAAAACATAAACTTTTTGTTATTTTCAATTAATGGTTGTGCATTAATGAATTCTCAATGTTAAGGGATCAAGAAGACAACATTACCTGTTGCTGTGTTTAGTCATTTGTTTTTTTATTTAAATTTCAGTTCTTTAAATTATTATATGTAACTGTTGTTTAAACAATGGATACCTTTATAGTACAGTCATCAGATCCACTAATCACAATTTCAGGACCACGACGAGCAGGGCAACATGAGTTGACAAAAGATGCATGTCCTTTATACTTTTTAACTTTAATACCAGTCTCATAATCCCATAATGCAATTGTTTTATCCGAGGAACAGGTAACTAAAGTTCTATTAAAAAAAAATTATAACTATATACACATCAAACAAAAATAAAAACATTAACAACTATCTGATAAAATAATCACTTACTCTCCATCAGGAGTATAATGCAAATCAAGAATAGCTCCAGTGTGGCCCTTTAATATCGCAAAATTATTGCAGTCATCATAAACATTCCATAAATCTATAAGAATGTATTGAGAACTGTTTATAATGTATATGCATTATTCTAAAAATTTATTTTTTCAAAGAATTGGTGTTCTCAGACTCCTAAATGTTATTTATATACTAAAATGACATTTATTTGTATAAATGACAAATTAGTTGATAAAAATCATACTTAGGGGCTGAACAAAATTATTGTACATTTGACAGATCATGTCTTGTTCATTATAATCAAAGAAAAGCAAAATAACATTAAAGCAACCATAATAATAATCACTTCATACAAAGATTAAATAAAAACAATAGTTTTTTAAGAAAAAATAAAAAATAAATACTTTTTCAAGGATTTTCAAAACAGCTGAATATGGGAATAGAGTTGACTATTTATGTATTCTATAAATATATTTGTATATTCAGGGCCGTCCTGAAGAAACCTTAAAAAGTAAGGAGGGGGGGGGGGGGAGAGAGACAGGTGAAGTATCTGTCATTTGCCAAGTAAGGCCCAGAAATATTTTTAAACTGTGGGTTTATTTCTATAAAGTATATTCAATATTATTGGTATTAGCTGATTAAAATGTTATTGAACAAAATGTTGTTTTATATATATATATATATTATATTATATAACAAAACATTATATATTATTATATTTATATAACACAAAAAGTGAACTTGTATAACACAAAATATGAGCCTGTAAACACAAAAAGTGAGCTTGTATAACACAAAAATTAACTCCATTCCTTAATTGGTTTCAGGGAGTCCTCCATCTCCCAAAGATTGCTATAAGATCTGACAATTTACTTTATATTACAACCAATCAAACAACCTCTAACATTTATTACAACCAATCAAATGATCGCTGATACTTATCAGAGCAGTAAAATTAAAAAAAGTCTCTCTAAAAAATATTTCTATTTAAAATGAAAACATTTTCACAAAAACATTTTTATTGTAATAAATAATAACATAATCGCTTATAATTAATGCTTAATTTAACGCTGCTGCTGCTGTTACTCCTTTGTGCGCATTTGACACAGAGATTTTTAAAGAAGATTTAGCACGCTTGGCCTTTTAATGTTTCTCTTTATATTTTTGACCGCGCGATAAGGTATTCTTAAATACAGGGCTTTGTAGCAGCTCTGGAGCTGGAGCCAGTGCTATCCGGAACTGGTGATTTTACATTGAGCTGAGCCGGAACTGGAGATAAAATTTTTTTCTGCTGGACCTGGCTCCGGAGCCAGCTCCACCCTTTTGATATTTTGAAATACCAAACTTCCATAAAGTTTATTTTTTATATAATGAGATTTTTTTAAAGAATTTAAGCAATTACACTCATTAAAATATTTTTAATGAGGGTAATTTAGTATTTCATATGGTTTATAAAAAAAACAAAAAGAAAATATTTTTTCAGAATTTAATTTTTATACAATTATTTTGTGTAATCGTGTGGTTCTTATTGTAGAGTATGATAAGTTACTTTAAAAAATACTAATATCTAAACAATATCAATGATTGGTTAAAGGGTTGTCTATAAAGTACGTAAGCTTTTTTTTTAATCCCCCCCTCCCCTGCATTTTGCTGTACACTTTTTTGAGTATCCTTCACCTCCCTGAAAGTACCAACCCTTTTAACCTACCTACTCAACATTTTATGATATTTTTTTTAATTTAGTGTCTCCTTACTTTCATAATTGACCCCTCTCCGCCATTCAAATGTACTTTTATGTACGATCCTTTATGTACATACTTTATGGACAATCCTTAACAAAAAAATACTTTATCTATGTGTTAAGTCACATTAGTTGTTTTAACGTTTTTATTTAAAACATTTTAAAAATAGATTTAAACATGTGAGTTCCAAATAAAATTAGAAAAAGTTTTTTTTTGATATTATTGATATTAGTTTTGTTTATACTATCTTTTTTATTATTTCTCTTATTTTTAAAATTTGTCATTTACTTTATTTTCATATTTTTTTTTAGTTAAATTTTTGGTAAGATTACAGAAAAGATAAATGATAAAGTGATTTCATGCGCCATGTAAATAAAAAATAAAAAATTTACAATATGAAACGGCATTTGGAAAAATCACATCTATCAGAATATAAAATTGTTGAATCTGAAATGAGCCTTATGGCCCAAAGAAAATCTTAAAAATCATTTTATCACATTCACAAGATTTCAATACTAAAAAAAACAGACTACTTTAGATTCTTTTGTTATCACTAGTAGTTGAACAATAAATCAAGTTAGTGCTAAAACTTTTTTAAAATTGGAATTATTAAAATGGTAGTAAAAAACGGAGTTTTGTTAAAAACATTTGTGGATGAAGGATTTCAGTTGGTTACAGGCCAATTAGGTAAAACTCTTGGATTCAGTACTGGACACAATTCTGAATGCAATTTGATTAACGAATTTGCTGAAAAAAAGTAAGCTGAAATAAAGGAAATATTGTTACAGAAATTTATTATGTGAAAGTAGATGCAGCCACTTGACACCAAAATAACTATTTGAAAATAAATATTTAATATTATTATGAGAAAAAAAATTTAAAAACTTTGGCACTGATAGATACCACAAGGACAGCACAACCCTGTTGCTACCAAAAAAATGGTGGAAGATACTCTATATAGATTTGGTATCAGCAATGATCAAATAGTATGTGCAAGTGTAGAAAATGTAGTCAATATGATTAGAGCAATCATAATTTTAAACAAATATTCGGGTGATAAAAATTTTTAAGATGACGCCTTGCATGATTACGAACAAGTGGAATTTTTATAACAGGATATAAATGAAGAAGAAAGTGAAGGAGCTTGGGAAGAAAATCTAGCCTTTATCAACTCAGAATGGTGTCTAAAATATATAATATATATTAAATATACAAAAAAAAAATCAAATAGTTCAAGAAGTTTCAATATTTCCAAGTTTCTTCATGTGCATTCTTCTGGTGCTGTATGGTAACCCATACAGCACCAGAGAAAGAGAGGATGCTGGGAGGAAAAGAAGAGGTGGCTCAAAAGTTGTAAATTACTTTAGATTTTAAAGAAATTTTAAAGAGATTTTAAAGAAACTTTTGAGTTGTTTTTTTTATTGTAATTTTTGGCTGTAATTTTTTTTTAAAATACATTTTTGTTCAATTTTTCCCATTAATTTTAATGTTATCAAGTTAAATCATTTGAATGAGACACTTTTATTAACAATACTCAATGACAAGAAATAAAAGTCAGGGTTAAACATTTGATAAAGTTAATGTTAATCTCAAAAAGCCTTGGTTTTCACACAACCAATTTCTATGTAGCACGTTCCAAAACCAAAACATTTGATAATTTGTTTTATAACTTTGATAAACATGCATTACAAAGTATGCCATTGAATGAGTATGACACAAATAATATTTTATTTTTAAAATGTAATATTTGTCATAAGTATTATTTCTCATGATGTAGTAATATATGTTATTTATTATATGTTAATGTTAATATGTGTTATATAAAGATATAGATTTATACTTTGTAAATGTTTCTATGTATGCGCTGTTAGTAGTTAAAAAATGTTCAATAAACTCAGGATAACTCGATAACCCTCAATAATTTGAACTAATTTTGAAATTCCAGTTGAGCCTTTATTTATGGATTATATTCCCAGTAACTCTAATATTCTCCAAAGAAGCTAATTCTTTAGTCCCTTGGAGGTGTGAGTTATTTAGAGTTTACTGTAAAATCTTTTGCTATTTATTAATTGTTGTGATTAATGGTAATAGACTTAGCTCACCTTCACATTGGTGTCTTTCGTTAAAAGTGAGAAAAATGAAAAGTAAGTTTCTTATTTCTTATCTACTTATTCACATTTTTGAAATTTCAAATTAATAAAGTACATAACACTTTAATTTGTAATTAATGTGATTAAGTGTTTTAAATAACAATTTTGTTCCATTTTTAGGTTGAGTTCCTTCTTTTATGGCTGATTTTTGAAAATTTTTCTACATAAAATAATTTAAGAAATGTTCTGAATGTTGATCTAAAAGCTAAAACGATGTTTTGTTAATCTTCATAGCATTTAATAAAATCTATAGAATAATAAAACAATGTTATTTAATCTATAGAATGAAACAATGTTATTATTTAAATTGCTTATATAAGTACTTTTTTATGTTAAACATATTTATTTGTAACTTTTTTTTTACCAAAAAATTTTTTATTTCAAGAAAAATGTTTGTTTCTCACATAAATTTTTATATTTTTTCTCTTTGAAATAATTTTAGTATGGGTGTATTGGCCATTTTCGCTTTGATTTTATATTTTTCCATTATTTTCATCTTTGATTGGAATACATTGATACTTTAATTACTTAGGTGATTACGGATCTAGATGTTCGTTCCCATTAAGAATGTTTTTGTACCGAGATTCGGTACAAATAATAGCTATAATAATTTAATAATTCTCAAAAATTAAATTTGTTGACCAACAACATCAATTGTTGATCGTTTGTTGTTGATCGCTTAATTGAAAGAATTATGTTATGAGTTGCAAAAAAGTTTTTATAAGAAATGTCAAACAAATAGAACTAACGTATATGACATAACTTGGATCCATGACCTGTTTCTGTGTCTTCCTTTGCTTTGTAAAGAAATGTTAATGAGGTCTTAAAAATATTAATCAATAAAAAATTTTATTACAGCCTTAAACCTTAAAAAATTTAATCACAGCCTCCAAAAACACTGGAAGAAATGTTAATCTCTGTTAAACATACTTTAGTTATGTAAACAATATTAAAGTAAATTAGTATTGTTAATTGTTAACCAAAAATCAAGAATTCTAAATCGATTTATCTTCTGTCATAAACTAAGATTTATTGAAGTAAAGAGAGCAAATTAAGTATATATATATAGTTTGTTCGACAGCTAGTTCTTATAATTGGTTATTAAGTATTTTGAGTTACTTTTAAAACTTTAAAAATTCTTACGTATCAAACGATCAAATCCAGCAGACGCTAAGGTCTGTCCAGAAGGATGAAAACGACTGCAAAATACTTCTCCCTATAAAAAGAAATTTCAAAATCTGAAATAAATATTATGTTTAAGGCAAAAAAAAAAGAACAAAAAAATAACAACAATAACAACAACAACAAAATAACCTGTCAAAAGCCTAATTATAGCTTTTAAAAAAATACTTACAGCATGACCTGTCAAAAGCATGATCGGAGCTTGTAAATTTGAAGATCTTGGCTTAAAGAATGAAAAAAAAAAAAACTCATGGTTAAATTTACAAGTTTTAAATTAACTTTTTTTTTAAATAAAATTTTTAACTATTAAGTTTCCTAACTATAAAAATATTAACTACTACCAAATTTATCAAAATAAAAATCAAATGTCAAAAAATTAAACTGACTTACAAGTGTAGTCAAATTTGCTTGTTGTTCATTTAGCAAAGCAACTTCATCTTTTTGTTTTTTTGTTACAGGCACTAATTGACCAAAGCCAGTTACTTCCATTATGTCATTGCCACCAAAATCATATCTTCGTTTAGTTCCAGCTTCAACAGGAAGTTCCATCATAAAAACTTTTTGTTTAAAAATTAGACTTAAAACTATATTACTATCAAAAAATGTATTTTGGGTAATATTTCTGAAAAATTAAACTTGAAAAAACAGTTTTTCAAACTATTAGTTGTCTTTTAAAACCAAACAAAAAACAATTTAAATTTAAAAATGAATAACAACTTAAATCATTAGTTGTTTTCAGATTCAAACAAAAAACAATTCAAATTTAAAAAAGAGTAAGAACTTAACTTAAAACAGTTAAAGTTGATGTGCAGAAGTAATTAACTTGTAGAAAAGTTACAAATGACACGATTCTTTAGTTCTTTTTAAGTTATTCAGTGATTAACTTATTTAAAACTATAAAAGTTTTTGTAATAAAAATAAAAAACTATTCAAAACAAAAAACACAAACAAAAAAAACTTTAAAGTTTTTTGTAATAAAAATAAAAATAAAAAAATTCTAAACACAAAAAATATGTCTATAAAGATTATTTACAAATGCCTTCATTTTTAAAAACGTTTTCATGTTTCGGAAATTTCTTAGAGCTGCTTTTGTCTTAGAAATTTCTTAGAACAGTTTTCATGTCTTGGAAATTTCTTAAAACCGCTTTCATGTCTTGGAAATTTCTTAAAACTGCTTATATATTGGAAATTTCTTAGAGTGGCTTTCATGTTTTGGAAATTGACTAGAACATGTATTATAAACTGTTTTTATGTCTTGGAAATTTCTCAGAATAGGTATCATAAGCTGCTTTCATGTCTTGGAAATTTTTTAGAACAGGTATCATAGAGTTCAATAATGCGCTCAATAACTTTCAAACCACGCTCATTAGTGGCATTCTGAAAACAGAAAGAAAAAATTACATTAAAAAACAAATAAATAATGTTATTAGTCAAGTGAAGTTTGTCACAATGTCTAATGTAGAATGTTTTTTTAAAAAAAAGAATCATTGATTTAATTTGCTATTTTTTTTAATAGAAAAATAGCTTCAATGATCCTAATTTAAAATGGTTAACAAACACTCCGGTTAATTAAATATATTTTATAAACACAATATAAAATATAATATAAAACATCTGCGAATAAATAATTAAAAAAAAACATTAATATGTTTTTGTAATGCTATTTTAATTTTATTATAGTGTACAGTACTAGATTCTTACAAATAACAACATCAATAGATGATAGTATTACCTTGTAATTATTTCTATATAGTTTATTATTAACAAGGGCCAGAGTTACTATGATTGAAGAAGTTATAAATTTATTTATTTTAGATTTTATTTAGATTTAAATTAATTTTTACTTTATTTGATTTACCTCTCAATTCTTCAACAATTTAAAAAGAAACTGTTAAGATTAAAAAAAAAAAAAAAACAGTTTCTCAAAATTGTTATCTTAAGTTCAACTTATAAATTATCAAATTTTAATTAAAAAAACTAAATCATCAGTGTGTTTGCGAATTCACTTTTCAATTTTATAATTTTGCATTAGAAAATATAACAAAAATATAAATACAGTTTATTCCAAAATGTAATATTTAACCAAAATGTTATGTTAAAACAAAATTACAATAAATTCATTTAAATCATTTTGAATAAAAACTTTAGTATGTTGTCATAATAAAAGTTCTTTATTCACCGTAATTTCTAGATAACCAGTCTGACTGTTGACTACTGTCAAAATTAATGGATCTAAAGGGCTTACAATACAAAACAAGTATTCCATAGAATGAAATAAAAGCATTAAAGTTAAATAACAACTTACCAGTAAAGTTATATAAGAACGATTATGATTATGATCAGAGCAACATATATAAAAGAATTCATAAAACACACTGTGATATCATCAGATTTACTCATGGTCATACATTTTGATGGAAAAACTATTAATAAAACAGTAGAGAAAAAACATAAAAAAACTAGAATTGCAGTTTTAGTATTGATTTGAAAAACAGAACTACATGACATTTCTTTAATTGAGTCTATTTCACAGGTTAATCAAAAGGAAGCTATTAAAGAACTAATAGTTTTTGGATTAAGTTAAATGCCTTTGGCACAACTTTAAAAAATACAGGCAAATGGCAATTTAGTGCTCATTGTTGGTGATTGCATGCAAGCTTAATGTAAACAAGCAACACAGACAATATTTAGAAATTCTAGCAGAAAAACTCTAAAAAACTAATCACTTAAATTTAAAAAACAACAACAAAAAAACAAAACAAAAAACAGTATAGATGTTTAAACTAAAGAACTGAAAAAATAGCATGCACGCTGAAGCTAAAGAACTGTAAAGAAAATCTGAAACTTGGTATAAACACATAATCAGTTTTGCAATAATGTTATCAGTATAAAAAACTTCAAAAGGATGATCTATTCTAAAATGTTTGTAAACAAAAATAAAACAAATTTAATACATATGTAAAAACTTTTAGGATAAAAATATAAGAAATGTAAAACAATACCAGGAACTAGCTTTAATGGTTTTATTATCAAATAGATTCAAATTCTAGACATCAAGCCATTATTCAATCATATCATCAGCACATTGAGCTATTTACATATTGAAGTCATTATTCAAGATTAAACAATTAAATAAAATGATTCTAAGTGATTCAAATATTTATTTGGATATAAAAACTTATTAGCAAAAAAGTAGGTTAGAGGAATGGTTCTACCAGAGGCACGAGTTGTTGCAAGTTCTGTTTTTTACACTTGGTATCTGGAACCCACTTTTGTATATTTTTTCCTAGCAGATGAAGATTTAGGGAACATGATGATATGACCAAGATACTGTTTAGTTTGCAAAGATGTCTAAGTTACAATTTTTCTTTGAAACACTAGATAATTAACTAAGAAATATTAAAAAGCCTTACATTCAGCAAAGATAAGACTCCTAATTTGGCTTCATAATTAGCATTCAAGTTATGGAAAGTTGCTAAGACATGCAAATATGGAAACTCAATTGATGATGACTCTGCCAGAGTTTTGAAAATTCAACAATTCTTTATCTTGACCTTAAAGCAACAGTCAAGGAACCTAATGTCATAACCATAATGTCATAGAAATATAAAGACAATGACTTTTCTAAAAAGGATATTTGAATTAGTTTAAGATGTGATAAACAAAGTATGATCTAAGGAGAAAAGACAACACGCCTTTCTCTTTACAAATGTTTATAAAAAGAATAGAAAGAGCAAAAAGATGAAACATCCTATATTCTATACTTTAGTTTATAACTTTTATAAGAATTTTCTTTATCAACTTTTTTTGTTTTGTTTCAGATAAATAACTGGAATAAAGAAGATGGAAATAGACAAAAAAAATTTGATCTCTCTCTCTCTCTCTATCTATCTATCTATCTATCTATCTATCTATCTATCTATCTATCTATCTATCTATCTATATATATATATTTATATATATATATATATATATATATATATATATATATATATATATATATATATATATATATATATATATATATATATGTATATATATATGTATATATATATGTGTGTATATATGTATATATATAGTGTATATATATATTATATATATATTATATATATATATATGTATATATGTATGTATGTATATATATAGTGTATATATATATTATATATATTATGTATATATATTTATATATATATATATATATATATATATATATATATATATATATATATATATATATATATATATATATATATATATATATGTATATGTGTATATATATATATATATATATATATATATATATATATATATATATATATATATATATATATATATATGTATATGTGTATATATATATATATATATATATATATATATATATATATATATATATATATATATATATATATATATATATATATATATATATATATGTATATATATATTATATATATATATATATGTATATATATATATATATATATATATATATATATATATATATATATATATATATATATATATATATATATATTTATATGTATACACACACACAAACATACACACACACAAATAGGTTTGCACACTTAGCTTTTTTATATCTTTGATGATGTCATACTAAAATTTTGTAAAACTTTAATTAAGCTCTATTACTAAGGAATTTTCAAATGAAATAAAGAAATTAATGATAAAAGCTGTGCGGAAAAAATTATTTACAAAAAGATTTCTGAAATATAAAATATTTTTAAACCAGGAATATTATGAAAAGATTTTGTCAGAACAAAACTATTGAAAAAAAGCTTGACTTTCAAGAAGACTTAAAGTTGCAACAGAAAAGGCTGTTTAGAATATATAAAGGATTATTAGTAAGGTATTCTTAGAATAATCCTTCCAGGACCGCTGCCAAACTTAATTCAGTTCCATACATCAGTTTCATGACATAACATAACATCATACCATAATATTAGTTACATGACATGAACACAACTATCAATCAGTTTCATGACATAACTACGACTAAGCCTCTATTATGACAAAGTAATATTATTCCATAATGCAAAGCAGTTATTGAACAATGACTTCACTGCTTAAAACTTTTTTAATTAAAAATTACAAGGACAGAGTCACTATGATTGAGGAGGTTATTAATTTATTTATTTTAGATTAATATTGTCATGTATTATTGTTATAATGCCTCACTATTTACCTAACTTGTGTTTGCGTTTATATATTAGCAAATTATTAAACAATTTTAAGTATATAAACAGTTAAAATTTTATTCAGTTTTTTTTTCAAAAAATTTAAAAAGAGTGTTAAATTTATTGTTAGCAAAGTTTTCATTTAAATTTGTTTTTTAACTGATACTTGCAAGAAATTTTAATTCATATGATTGTTTAGAGAAAGACTGGTCAAAAATTCTTGCTTCTAAATGTTTATGCTAATCAGTAGGGACAGAACTAGGTATGCCAGACTTTTTTTTTGAAGGCAAACTGATCTTTAAAAAATTAATTTTTTGATTAAAATTTCTGAAAGTAATATTAATCAAAATTCAGTTTTTTTCTAAAAAAAATTATAAAGTTTTGCTAAACATTAATTTTTTGGTTTGCATTTTGAATTGTAACAATATAAACCGCATTCGATAAAAACATCAGCTCATTTAACAAAGTTTGCAAAAAGTTATGCATTAAAATCTGAAAAAAATTGATGCTATAAAAAAGTGGTATACATATAAAAAACCCTCGGAATTAGAAAAAATGAGATTGGCAAATTATTGCCGACCTCAATCTTTTCGAGGTCGGCATCAGGTCAGCAAAAATTATTTGATACAAAGGTCAAACCATCAAACATAGAAACAAGGTCGGCAATTTTGACCTAACTGCCGACCTCAAATACTTTCAGGTCGGCAGTTAGGTCGGCATTGCCGAATGTCGACCCTAATTCAGAGAGTTGTATATAATATATATGTTATATATACATGTTATATATATATATATATATGTTATACGTATATAATATATATTAAACATGTTATATATATATATATATTTTATACATATATAATATATATATATATATATATATATATATATATATATATATATATATATATATATATATATATATATATATATATATATATATATATATATATATATATATATATATATATATATATATATATATATATATATATATATACATCAGGGTTCCCACTATTAAAACTGAAGCTAAAAGTAAGAACTTTAAGGGGATTTCAAGAGATATTTTCCTAATATTTAAGGAGATTTAGTCGCAAATAACAACTTTTGATCGAAAAAGTAAAGAGAATTAAGGAGAAAAATTTTCAATAAATTTTCAATATAAACAGAAAATTATTATGAATTAAAATATATATATATATATATATATATATATATATATATATATATAGGGCCTATTTTAGGAAAAAGATTTGAGCGGCGGCACCCCCCCCCCTCAGCGAAATTTAGCAGAAAATCGGCATTTTTTAGCAAAAAAAAACAATATTTGCTGTATAAAATGTTTAAAAAAAAAAGTCCTTAAATTTGAATTTGGGCAGCGCCCAAATACGGTCGGCGCTGTCGAAAACGGTCTAGAATAACCCCTGATATATATATATATAATAGAAGTATAGGTGTTTGCAAATCTATCAAAGAATTATATATTTGCTTCTTTATTATTAAGTATAATCCATTCACTTTAATAAATTTTCTATATGAATTAAAAAAAAGAGGAGAAATTAAGGAGAGCAGTCAAATTTCAACTTTTTTAAAGGTTATTTAAGGACTTTTAAGGAGGTTTTTTTTGAAGGATATTTAAGGTTTTTAAGGAGGAGTAAGAACCTTGTATATATGTATGTATATACATATATATATAATATATATATATATATATATATATATATATATATATATATATATATATATATATATATATATATACAGCGTGGAAAATAACGTGCGGTCAACGGTCACTGACCGCCCGAAATGACTGAAATTGCTATTTTGACCTCTCAAAACGGATTCTTCCCGGTCAAGATTAACCGGTTGAAAAAAAAAAAAGTTATACAACGTTTGACAAGTTATCAGGATTTCTTTAAAAATGCATATACCAAAATTTAATAAAATGTAAATCTTTGAAAAAAGCTTCTAAAATAATTTTATCGTTTGTACGCTAATTTAAATCGCTTTGTTAGTGAGCATTATAAATGACGTAAACTATTAATTCTTTTTTGCTTTATTTATCAAGACTAATTTCATTTTACTGGTGGTGAAATCCAAAACTGCTTTTTTCATAAATGATTGAAGTTCTTATTTTATCATTGTTTTAATAATAATTAGTATTAACTTAGAACATTTTTATTCCTACATTTTATTTATATTTTCTTTATATCATTTTCTTTAAATCATTTTATTTATTTTTCTAATAACCTTTTGCTGCCAATTGCGATGAAAAAATGCTTTTATATTTTATTTTTAATTTAATTTATCCGTAGGCAGCAAAACTTACAAATTATAGACTAAGAGCCGAACACCAAGCCCCAAAATAACACCAATAATTCATTTGCTGATGACAACATCGAAAAATTGTATGACTTTTATAATATGTCGTTACGTTATGCTGGCTTCATTGGGAGTGTAAATAATATGTTAGATGCTTGACATAACTTTGTTGATTACACTGTCAAATATTTGGCACCAGATAAAACTGAGTACCGTAAAGTATGGTATCAGATTTTTTCGAGTTCTATGAAAAAAGATTGGGGTCCAGTTCTACTTCTTGTTGAATTGTTGTTCGTATTGCCAGTTTCAAATAGAAACAGGTTGAGCGTCTTTTTTCTCTTATGAATAGAATTAAAACTGACACAAGAAATCGTTTAACTGAAAAACAGCTAAATAATTTAATATGGGTGTACACTGATGAAACAAATAGTGAAGAATTTGATGTGAATCCTGTCATTGAATTATGGACCGAAGATACGTTGTGAAGGCCGACACAAGAAAGTCGAAAAATTTATTCAAAAAAAGCAAAGAAAAAAACTATAAAAACATTAATTGATTTAGAATCGTCATCAGACGAGTCTTTAAATTTAAAATCGCCTTTCGATGAAACTTTGGATAATGAATCAAATGAAACGTATCTTTAATAAAACATTTTTAAGTTTCATAAAACTTTGTTTTTTGTATCTTTGGCAATTATTATAGTAGTATTACATAAAACGATACTTGATTAAGTGTTCAGTATAAATTGTTTTGATATATTATAAAAATGTTTATTTTTTATTATTTAAAAAAATAAAATACAAATAAAAAAGGAATACAAGTTCGTTCATTTTAAAATATGAAGTTATTTTTTTATTTACGAAGTTTCGTCATGCAGAATAATTACTACAATGAAAATTTAAACCAAAAAAAAAAAATTAAAACTTTGACCGCCCAAAAAAAAACAATTGATTGTCAATTTTATGTATTAGCCGGTCAGTTTGACCGCTCGCCTTTGATTTCTTATTTTCCACGCTGTGTGTATGTATATATATATATATATATATATATATATATATATATATATATATATATATATATATATATATATATATATATATACACACTCTTGCTTGGTCGCCTTTTATTTTTACTATGAAATGTAAACTTTCTGTTTTTTTAAAAAAAAAAAATTAACTTAAAAGACTGGAAAACTTTTGCAAACTTTGAAGAATTTATTTATTTATTTGTTAGACTGCCTGCCTATACTAAACTCTCAGTTGATGTAGAAACACTCCTGGCATGTTCTACCTAATTGTCAGTCAATGTAGTAACACTCCTCACATGTTCTGTCTATTTGTCAGTCGACACACGCACACACATATATATAAATACATAGACACACACATATATACATGTATACATACATACACACACACACACACACATATATATATATATATAAATGACAAACATATATAAATGCAGCATTAGACCCACACTGATGACATCATACTAAAACAGGAAGCAGTGGGGGCCTCAGTACATTCATCGACTATCTTATAGCCTACTGCCGCAAAGGAGTGCTGCTCCATCAACTAAAGGTTTGGTATGGAGAAGCAATCTTTTCTTTCATTATTCTTTGTTTTTTCATCTTTTTCTCAAAAATTAAAGTGTATGTTTTGAGAATATGAGCGCAACAATAATATTAGAAAACTGCATCCTTAGAATTGTTTGTGTATATATATATATAAATATATATATATATATATAAATATATATATATATATATATATATATATAAATATATATATATAAATATATATTTTTAAACAACTTCACTTTCAACAAGGCTGCAAGCAACCAATATTAGAATTAAAAGTTACTGGAAGAGGAAAGTTTACGAAGCAAGATAGACGACTTGAAAGATTGCGAATTATATGAATCAGGAATACAAGATGAAGGGAGCAACTTCCAAAGAACTGATGTTTGAGGAAAAAAACTAGACAAATAAAAATTTTTGAAGCACTTAGGAACAGTGAAAGTAAAAGAATGAGACATGTATGACGCAAAAGAATGACACTTGAATAACGACTAACATAAGGATAAATTTTAGTAGATGACACAAGAGACGCTAGCTCTTTAGAGCAGGAAAACAAGACTCTGATAAGCACTTGTTAAATAGTTTTGAAAGAATATACAACAGCTCTGGAGAACCTTCTGCAAGAAAATAACTGGTATGTTGTCCAGACCACAAACTGTAAAAGAGTTTCAGCAGGGAATCACTTTAAATACAGAAGCTGGAGTGATACGAATGCCAAGCAATGGATCAACCTGTTTTTCGGCTATATCAGGTAGGATGTCATTAGTAGAATTAAGAGATAAGATTGTTGAAAAAGTTCTTAACAAACAATTTAGCTTTGTCTTTAGGTGAGGTAACAAAATCTGAACCATGCAAGAGAGGAGGAATAACAGATTTGCCCTTATTATAGACACTGTTAGAGATTCTCCAGAAGTCTCTAAAGACTAATTTTTTTAGATGAAATACAACATTTTGTAACCTGAGAATAACGGACTATGGCATTAGACAAAACCTTTTTACAATGATTTCTAGCAATAGTAAACAGATGTCTGTTTTCTGGAAAATTGTTTTGGCAATAGATATGGAAGTAATGGTTAAGACTGGAAATTGCACAATGAGAGGAAAACCATAAAGAGTGAGGCTTGAGTTGTTGTGAGAGAATCATTGAGAGGGAATAAAAGATTCCATGCCTGCCTGAATCCAAGAAGTTAAGTAAGAAGCACATTTGTAAGCGCCAGTCAAATAATTTCTACCTAAGGGCCATCACAAAGAAAATTACAGAAACAGTCCCAGTCAGCTTTAAGGTAGTTGTAAGAAGTACGATGATAGGGGGGTTCTGATGATGAAGAAGAATGAGATAATAGTTTTAGAGAGATCAAACCCTGATCAGAAGCACCTAAGGGTAAATGTGGAGAAACTGAGCACTGACTAGGATCAGAAATGAGATGTAAGGCAAGTAGAGAAGGTAAATGATTCAGATTGTCTGGAAAGTGAGTTGTAAAGTTAATTGTTTGTGTTAGAGATTGAGAAAGACAAAAGTTGTGGTCCTTAACACCTGCAGAGTCACTGACACAGAAGCCAGCCATTCAACTTGATGAGCATAAAAGTTATCAATAACAATGATATTGGCTGAAAAATAAAGAGAAAGGGCTTGGTCAATTTGAGCAGAAATAACATTGAAAAGAGTGCAATCTTGAGATAAAGTAGAGCGATATAGAACAAAGAGAAAGGTGATAGAGTGAAGTGATACTAAACAAAGGACATAAATGAATATTCTGTGAACTCAAACCTAGTTTCCCACAAATGGGTGAACTCTTATGAATTAAATGCCCAGGCCAAACATGTGACTAATGGAGTCTTAATGAATTAAAGGTAAATAACTATTAACACTAAGATCACAAGATGAGACAGTTGAACTCAAATTAGTCTTACAAAGAACAAGTAGGTCTGGTTAACTTTGCAAGAGGTAAGACTAAACAGAAGAATAGTTACTTTGAAGACCAAAAGTATTGGATGACAATGGTTTTTTGCGTTTTATAGTTTTAAATACTTTAGTCATTTTTTAAGTTAGTTAAAGAACTTGACTCAAAACAGTAGTAGATAGTACTCAGTACACTATTCAAGAGTCCAAACAATTGCCTCATTACTATTAAAAAACCCTAAGCTGTTACAAAGGACACCAAATGTGGCCTTAACAATGCACACCAAAAGTACAAATAGGGACCCCATCCATGCACACCATGGCACCTTTAGTACTCTGATATTTTACAGCTGTTGATGGAATCAGCCTCTCTGAGAGCTACCACAGAGTTTGGGAAACCTGACTACCAGCTGGTCTCAGAACCATAAAACTGAGTTTTAGAGCTGTACCCTCATTAGGAGATAATAGAATGAGTTGCTTAGTAATAAAAACAGAGACATAACCAAAACCCATGCAACTATTCAAGAAGATACAGCATTCAACATCCTAAACTGGAAACAATGTATTATAAATATATCTACGCCAGCATAATGGATAAAGAAGGGGTGCAAAGCTGATCAACAGATACAATCTGTTTACGTCTTTTTAAGTCTTTGCCTCGGAGGCCTTCTACTAGACAGTAGCCAGATGCATTTAACATCTGCCTAAGATGAGTATTTTTATCGAGACACCATTTCTAGCCTTTACTCAACCAAGAGCTCCAAGACAGGTGGTGTTAAGTCAGAGTTGGTATCTCTTAGTCTTTGCCTGAAAAAGTGTATCCTATAATGCAGCAGGACATGAAACAGGTTGTACTGGGTTACATGTTACCAGTAGCAGGATAATCGGACCTGACTGAAACACCAGTGGGCACAAAATATATTTTAGATGTCTTAAAATCTTGTTAATACAATATATTATATTAATCATAAATATGCTTAAAAATAAAAAACATATAATTTTCTAAATTTGAAACACAAAAACAAAAAAACAAAAATCTGAAGCTTTTATTTTGTGAGACAGTGAGACACCACTTTACTCTATTAAAAATAAATGTCAAATACTTGAATACATACTGTGAATTTCATAAACGACAGAATTTTAACTAGCATTCCTTGCATAAGCTTGAAGTCTCCATCTGGTAACAAACCATGTACAAGTTTTTGGTTCGCCTTAAAGTAAACAAGATAATGTTTATAATGGTTGATGAATTAAAGAGGAAAAAAAATGAGTACATTTTTATTTTTAAAGAGAAAGAAAATATTAGTACCTCGTTATTTTCAAGAAGCAAGCCTATTAAAATGGCTGTATAAGCAGCAACATGACTATCTTCCATGTGTTTATGAGCTTTGTTTAATGCTAATATAAATAAAAAATTATAAAAAGAGTTTAAAAATTTTGAATATAAATTATGAAAACAATTATAAAAATTTATTTTCATAATTATAAACAACAACAGAAAAATATCAACCTACCTATAAAAATTGTTTTCCATGCTCCAATTTTAAATGTTATTTACTTAAGTATTACTCACCTTGCTCACATGAATATTGTTTACCATAATGTTATTTACATAAATGTTGTTTACCTGAACATTGTTTATGTTTACCTCAAGGTACTGCCTTATTTTCAGGCAGTATAAGCAGTTTTTTTTTATTTTTGAGTTTATCTTAGTCGCAGAGCCTTGAAGAAAAAAAAAACTAATTTCAAAGCTCTCGAATCTGGTGTTTTCTATTTTGTAAATGTTAAGTCATAATTATGTAAAATGATGTATGTCAACATAAGACTCAATTACCTTATCATAGAAAATCAATAAACATAAAATTGAAGTTTAGCGAACAACAAAGCAAGAAATTTTAAAACTATGATTCTGAGCACCATGATCACTTAGGGGGACTGTGTTGAGCACCATGATCACTTGGGGGGACCGTGTTATGCACTATGATCACTTGGGGGGATCGTGTTGAGCACCATGATTGCTTGGGGGGACCGTGTTACATTTTTTATTCTGAGAGCAACTATAAAGATTAAACAAAAATGAGAAAATGAAAAAACGAAAACTTTTTGTTGTTTGAAGTTTTTTTACTTATGTTAGTTTAAGTTTTACTAAAACTAGTTGAGTAAATTTTAACTAATAGTTTAGCTAACACAAACTTTTTAGCTAACTAGCCGAAAAAAAATGTTTTTGACTTTTTTTTAAAAAACTTTTTTCTAAACTTTTGTCTAAACATTTGTTTTGACTTAAGTTGATTACCTAACTTTTTCAAATACTTACTCTAATAATCTTTACTCTTCTTTTTTAAATATTTACTTAAATATTTATTTTAAATATTTATTATTTAAATATTTACTAATATTTATTTTTAAATATTTTCTAAATATTTACAATGAAAATTAATTGACTAACTTTTTTCTAAGTATTTGCTTTGAAAGTTAATTGACTAACTTTTTAATTTGAATAAAATTTGTTGGTTTTTATAGTTCAACTTTCTCTTTCAACACTATACTACAAAAAAAAACCTTGAAACCCACTGCAAGAAAAAAACAAGATAAATGCTGTTATTTCATAGTGGCGTCACCTCAAAAAATAGAAAAAATCTTGTTCTTTTTTATAACAAAATTGCTTTTTACAAATTGAGCTAAAAATATAGTCTACTATAGTAAAAATGAAAATTAGTTGACTAACACCAAGAAACTAAAAATTCAACATAATTTAAGCTAAAATATTAGTCAGCCTAATTTTAGCTTTTAGTTAGTCAGCTGAACTATTTAAGCTGAACTAAAATTTAATTAATTTTAGTTCAACTATTTTTAGACTTATTATTTTTACACTTATTTTAATCAAGTTTAGAATTTTAGTTTTGGTCACCTAATCATGAAAACCTCTCTCTTATAATAATTTTTAAATACAGTTTAATTTCTCAAAAAAAAAAAAAAAAAAAATGCAAACAAGCAAAACTGAAGTAGAAAGAAAACATAGAAACCATAAAAAGTCTTAAAGGTAAATAATTTATTCACACTTAAACTTAGATTAATTATGATTAATTATTTCTTTTTGCTAAGCGTAAACAAATAATGCAAACATTAAATATTCTTATGATTTTAAATTAATCTATATTAAAATCAAAACTATGAAAACAAACTGAAAAAGATTATTCATGTCTTTTACAATTGCATTAAAAAAAACAACAACCCACCTTAAATATGAAAGTTACAGAAATTTATATATGTAACTTTAGTTTTACTAATAAAATAAATGCTGTAGAAAAAACATACTATTTTGTATATCTTGTTTTTCGGAAGCATTTAAAGCCCCATGACGAGATACAATTTGTTCTGCTTTTTTTTCATCTGTTTTAAACTGCATTTGAGGAACTACTTGCTGTTCAGTTTCTATAACTGTATCATCAAAGCGATCACCACAAACAAGAGCAAACTCATCATCTTCATAATGCAATGCTGCATCTCTTTCACCTACCAAAAAAAAAAAAAAAAAAAAAAAAAAAAAAAAAAATTTGAAAAATAATAAAACTTTAACAGTTTCTAGGGAGTATTCACTTAATAAAGATGATTATGACAATGATGAAATATGTTGATGAGCAGAAGAGATTGAACTTGATGGCAGTAAAAATTATATTTATGATAAATGTTATCATACATATTATAGTTTTGTTACATAACAAAATATTTTAAACTATATGAAAGAAATTAAAAAGTAATTAATCTTTAATAATACTCTCATTGACTGAATGTGTTTATCTCAAGTACCTAATCGGTAAAAAAAAAAAAATTGTAAGCATTCACTTCTCCAAGGCAGAGGGGGCCACTACAGTCAAGAAGGTTGAAGTCCTTTTTATTTTTTTTTTACTTTTTATTAATTGAATGCTACAGTCCTCATTCAATTAATTGAATGCTACAATCCTCATTCAATACACAAACCTAGACAATGACGTTGCATTAAAAAACTAGCTAAGCAAGGTACTAGCAGAGATATGATGGGAATTGAACTCAGTACTTCTTGCTTATGAACAGAGCACTGCATCACTACACCATTACTGCCTTTTGCATTAACTCAGTCAGAAAATAATAAATGGTAATGTTAAGAAAAATTATATATAAAGTAATGATACTTCCAACAGGGTGTTAGCCAGCCTGATGGCACCGCGTATAACGCGGCACTCCCAATTTTTTTAAATTTCCCAAAAGGTTATTAACAGGCTTAGATTTAAAGTGTTATGCAAGACTCATAGAAATACTTAATACTCGAAATGAAGAAAACAATTTAGTTGATCGAGAAAAATTACTTTCTTTACAAGAAAAAAAGCATAGCAAGTCATTCATTCAAAAATAAAATAAAACTTTATTTTTTAACTGACGATGTTGATCTTTAGTTTCTTCATTTTGCTTATTACAAAGATTTTAGCATAGTATTTATTCAAAAAATGAATTTTGTGGAGGTAAATGCCATTTCGAAATTACTTTTAAAAAAAGATAAAAAAAGTTTTTTATTAAGGTAATTAAAAATACTGCTAGTAAACTAAATTTACTTGTAACACATTTTAGTGTAAGCATTTTAATATTAATTAAGTTAATAAATCATTAGTGCTTATAAATGTTAAAAATTATTTGCAATTTTTACAATTTTTTTTTAAATTTATAAATCAAAAAAGTTTAATAAAAAAAATAAAAGAAGTTTAAATTAGTTATTACAAAATTTACACATACTTAAGTTACAACTTAGAGAAATTTGTCGCTAATATTTACTTGCGTGGTCATTAATCTCCCCCGGCTGTGGTTGCTTATTGAATTTAATTCTAAAATACCATGAAGCAGTGAAAGTTCTTACCACTAACTTTTTATTCGACCGAAATTCTATTCGATTAAAAAAAATTCACTTAAAAGACATTGACGCTCTATTTGTCTAAAGCAACAAAATCTTTTTTAACAACGAAAATTTTTAATTTTTAACATACTATTTGAAAAAAGTTCTATTCTATTGAAAAATGTTTCGCTTCAAAGACCTTAATATTTTTGAAAGACTTTGACGTTCTATTAATAATTTAGATTTAAGTCAATAAAATAAAAGCGACAACAAAATGTCTTCAAATAACGGAAAATACTATTTTAAAAAGAAATATAAAAAAATTCTATCAAAAACTATTGTAACATTATTTGAGAAACACAAAGAAACAAGTGTGCAAAACTATAGTCAACAATGTACATCAATAGTAAGTGAAAGTCCTCATCAGTCTACATCCATTGTAAGCAAAAGTCCTCATCAGTCTATATCAGTAGTAAATGAAAGTCCTCATCATTCTATATCAGTAGTATACCTAAGTCCTCATCAGCCTACATCAGCAGTAAGCGAAAACAATGTATATACAGTTCCTTTAACTTCAGTTCTTGGAAAAAAAAAAAAAAAGGAAGTCAAACCAGAAAAGTATGAGGTGTTATTTCTAAATTTTTTTTATTCGTCATCAAAACAAGGTTGGTTTTCTAAAGTTTGCATATCATTTGCCCCTGGAAAAAAAAGTAATCGTGCATTTATTGAAAACCCCGGCAAATTTGCAGATCACCTGTCGGAGCGTGCTAACGATCACTTAAACACGCATAGGCATACTATAGCTTTAAAAAATAAACAAGCTTTTGATGAAATGGCTAAGCAAGACTCGAATATCTGGAAAATGCTACGTGAAAATACTCTTGCAAAAGAAACATTTAAAACAAGTAACTCTCACTTCGTTATTAAAACCTTCTTTCGAGTCATGCATTTGTTAATCATGAAAAACTGGGCACACACTCATAATTTTTCAGACATTATTGAACTTATTGCTGTGTGTGGTTGTAAGGAAGTTAAGGCGCATATTTTGTCTAGCCACGCAAATGCAATATACATGTCTCTGGAATATATTGTTAGTATATAAATATTATCTTTGATTTTGTCAAAAATCCTTTACTCTAGTCACTTAGAAATGGTGGGAGTTTTTCTTTTTTTTTGGATGAAACTTCTGATATTACTTCCATTGAACAGTTAACTATACATGCCACTTTTGAACACAGTGGCATCATAAAAGAACATTTTATGGGAATAGTTCTTTCAAGTAAACTCACCAGTTCTAGTCTATCAGCTCCAAATGTTTTTGATGTTATTCAAAATTTTTTTAGAGCTAATAATATCTCATTTAAAAATGCTCGCTTTACTTGTATGGACACAACAAGCTTTAAAAAAAGGTATAAAAGGAGGTTTAAAAGCCTACATCGAGGATGCTGTGCCACTGTGTATTTGGGTTGGGTGTACAAGTCATAAACTCGCATTATGCTTTAAACATATTTTAAAGGACTTTCCTACTATTATGGAGGTAGATATTTTTTTAATTAACATATGGAAGTTTTTTAAGTACCGCACACTAGCCATGCATTTGCTGCAGGAATGCTCCAAAATCTATGGAGAACTAGAAACCATAGTTCCAGTGTGTCCAAGTGTAACTTGTTGGACTGTACACAATTGAGCTTGTTTAATTGTGTTCAAAAGTTATAAACCGATTTTACAAGCTTTGTCAACATGCTATACCAAACAAAAGAAGCAGAAGCACTCGGGCTATTTATACAAGCGAGTTCACAATCTAATATTGCAACAATATTAATGCTCTTAGATGTGTTTGAAGCAATTTGCCCACTTGTGCTAGAACTACAAAGTTCGCAAGTAGGAATTAGTCTCAGCTACATTCCAACATATGTCAATCAAGCTAATCATAGTTTAGATGATTTAATTTCGGGTACTCAACGAAAAAAAAAACTTCACTGAAAAATTTTTTATTGAAATGAAATTAGTGATTGATGAAATAACTTTTTTGTAACCAGCCACAAGCCGATTAAAAAAAAATAAAAACTTTGACCTAAGTGAGTTTGAGTTAAACATTTTTAGATCTTTTGTTAACAGTTTTAAAAGTGAATTAAAAAACACTTTTATGCAAATGGAATTTTGGCAATCGCTTTCGATTTTTGACCCAAGACGATTGCCTAAAACACTCAGCCAACTGTCTAGTTATGGTAAAGAAAGCTTAGAGTAACTCATAACTCACTATGGCAGACCAAAAAGCAGTAACAAATTTGGAGCATTACACATTCAAGTTCCACATATCTCAGAAACCGAGACAAAAAACGAATTTGAAAGTTTCAAAATTATGTTATTTACTAAACGCAGAGAATGGGAAAACAGCATCGATATACGTATATCGAAAAATAAAGATCAAGAAGAGTCAATAATTTAATTAAGTCAAGAAACAATTTTGCGTCTCAAGAGTTATGGAAAGTGATTAATAATGACCCTGTTTTGATAAGTGTTTATGCTAATTGTATGTTTTTAAGTTACTCATTATATTTTCTTTGAGTGTAGCTTGCATTGAAAGATTTTTTTTAAATCAAAAATACTTAAAAACCGTCTTCAAAATCAGTTAAGCCAAAGCACGTTAGAAAGCTTGATGATGTCGAGAAATGCTTGTTAAAAACACGCATGGTGATAGTAAACGACTGGGGCTGTGGCTGGGACTAGGTTTGATAACACATAGCCGCGACCGGGGCCAGGTTTATGACCAAGGCTGTATAAATATTGATAGATCCTATAAAAATGTTATTTTTAACTAAAATTTATGATATGAGTTATAATTAAAAACAATACTTTTATAGGATCTATTAATATTAATGCAGCCCCGGTCATAAACCTGGCCTGTTTATAATTTTATAATATAAAAGTTATATTATAAAATTAGCTTGCAAAAATATGAATATCTGTGTAAATATAAAAAAGGTTAAAAAAAGATTCTACATAAATTTTATTTTAAATAAATTATTAAAACTTTCCTTATAATGTATGTTGTTTTTAAAGACAGTCGTCATTTAAAAAATGGTTTTCGCTATTAAAAAGCAACATAAACGTTAAAATTAGAGAAATGTTAAAAAAGTTCTGTTGTAAAAATTTAAATTTTACACTTATAATAAAAAAGTAAATGAATAAGAAAGAATTTCTATATTTATAGATATACACGCTCTAAATAATCATTTAAACTTTTTTGAAAAATATAATATATTTTTCTATAATATTAAATATTACTTAAAATAATATTTCTTTTAATTATTATTTAAAAGCGAATTACCCAATTAAAGGAGATCAAAGTATCACATCATTAATTATTTATTTGCAAATAAAAGATCATTGTTGTTTTCTTGCTAGCAAAGAAAAGACACGATTGCTAAGAAAGAAACAAGTTGATAATTAATCTTTTTTTAAATTTTGCATTTATAAAATTTAAATTTTTTGTATTTTCATTATATTTTATATATTTTATTAGTACTGGGTATTGGTGCAACAAGATTTGCCTGGAAAATTTTGTTATGTGCAACCTTTTTTTTTTTATTTTTTATTTTTACTCACCAGCCAACAGCAACCTAAATTCCCAACATTATGAAAACGCTGTATAAATTTTATTCATGGATAACTTCCTGTCCAATCATATGTTTAGAATGTAACTTTTAAATATTTCTGAAGAATATTTTTATTTGCTATTACCTACTTTATCATTTGATTTGAAAAATCACCATATAAACTAGAATGCATTAATTTAGTAAATTTTCAAAATGAGCTTTTAATAAAATTAAAATTTTGACACATTTTTACAATGTTTATTTGCAGCTACTATTGGCTACTATGGCTATTTGTGGCTACTGTTGAAAATTTTTAATTTTGCTATCCAAAACTACTCAAACAAATTTGAGCTTTTGTTAACTTTTCTCTCCAAATTTGGTGCATTTTACTTTAATTTAAATGAATTTAATTTAAATGTTTATGTAATAATATAAATTTCACTCTAATTTAAATGTACTATGTTAATATAGATGTAATCATGGAAAAGATTTAAAAAAATTTATTAAAAACTTTTCCTATTAAATAAATAATAAAGCTTTAAATCAACAACTTACGATTTTCATCTTCTAACTTGTCAAGCTCCTCCATAAGATCGCCTTCTTTGCACATTTCTAAACGTACTAAAAAAAGTTGCATAAGTGCTTCTACTGCAGTAAAATTGTCTATGTCTTCACTTGATTGGCTTTCACAGCAAGCAGGTGAAAATGTAGCATTTAAAAAGCTGACATTCTGTTGGCTGTGCTCTACAAGGTTAATTAACAATCCAAGACTCTATATTTAAAAAAATTAATGATTATTATTCTGCTCTATATAAACTCAATAATTTTAAATATACAATAAATAATTTTAAAAATAAAACAAACAAAAAATACTTTACCACTGCAACAAAGTTAAACTTGCTTTTTTCAGGAAGATATTGTGGTATATGAAGGGCACACCTCAACACACAATTAAGGCTACCATCTTCTTTACATATAATCTCACAACCAGAAGCTAAAACCATTTAACAAGAATAAATTTATATATATATATATATATATATATATATAAAATACATTTTTTTATTATTAATTAAAATTAATCATAGCTACTATAGCTATATTACATTTATACATACATACATACATACATACATACATACATACATACATACATACATACATACATACATACATACATACATACATACATATTAGGGTGTGTCGATTTTTAAGGTAAAATGAACTTTTTATAATTTCGAAAAAAGAGTAGTGAAAAAGTATAACTTCGCCATTTTTTAAGAAAAGTGATATTTTCAAAAATGAAATCATTTTATTGTTTGCTTGGTAAATTTTGATTCTTAATTCAATTATTTTGGTTATTACCAATAATTCGCAAGTTTTCATTTTTTTCTTTAAACAGTATTTAATGCGTCATAAATACGGACCAAAAGGAAAGCTCCGGAAACATTTTGACATAAAAATGTCAAAAAGAACAAGGAATGCATTATCTATTAAAATGAGCAATCTTGTAGGAGGTGGAAAAGAACTTTATACATCTGAGCTTCCAACAGCTAGAGATATGCTAAGATATGGTATATTTTTAAGAGAAATTAATGATAAAAATGTTAGAAACTATACTGTAGATCATCTAGTTACTGATATGTTACCCGCTTTACTTGGCCAATGGTTGAAAGCAAATGCACTTTTTACATATCCTGTTATTATTCATGAAAAAACATTTTTCAAAAAACTTAAGTGTTTATGGAAATCAGCTGTTGATTTTAGTATTGGACGTGGTAAAAAAGCTGAAAAAGAAAGATTTAGATTAAAGTTAGACAATCTTGTGGACATCTTATTTTGCAAATGTAAACTAATCCTTTGTACAGAGTACAAATGTGATTCAGAATGTATGGAAAAAATTCATATAAAATGTAAATGTAAGAGAGATGAAAAAATACCGATTTTAGAGCTTCAGTTCATCCACTATCAGAGGACTAAAATTGGCAGTTTTAGAACTTTCCATATTGGTGGTGCAGATAGGAAAGAATCCAAAAGAATTAAAATAAAACAACAAAAACAAAGAACAATGAAAGTAAATAAAGAAGATAAGGTAACTACTTAAGTAGAAAGCTTGAACAACTACATCACATACTCAAACATATGTATGTGTATATATATATTATATTATATTATATATATATATATATATATTACTTATTTTACAGCCAGATGAAACATTCAATCAAATAGAACAAATCAATTGCATGCACAAGAATGAATCCTTATCTCTAAAGTAAAGTTTAAAATTCCTAGTTGCATACAATATTAGTTTAAATACATATTAAAAATATAAACAATTTATTTAATTTTTTAGGATTATGAGTATAGTGAAAATGTTCAAGCAATTTATATAAACAGCTGCTCTTCATCATTTAAAGATGGCAGTGGTCAGAAAACAATCCAAAGTGATAATCAAACTCAATGTAAATTTTCTCTGAATCAAACATGTTCAGTTTATAATACCATGAGTATTGAAAATATTGCTCTGGAGTATGAGACACCATACAAGTTTAAGAGAAACTGCTGAAATAGCTACAGCAACTTTGATAGATGCAAAGATTATAAGCAAGAGTGATTGCCATCTTATTATAGATCATAACAAGGTAAAAAGGGCTCAGAAAAAATTGGCAAAAGAATTAAACAATCAGTTTGAGGTAGACCTAGAAAAAAACCCTGTGTCATGTCTTTTTTTTGACGGGAGAGTAGATGCCACAAAAATGTTTATAGAGGTAAATGAAAGAAGTTTTCCTAGTCTGATTAAAGAAGAACATTACTCAGTTGTAAAAGACCCTGGTGGTGACTATCTTTTTCATTTTGTTCCAGATATGACCAATAATAAAAAGAATTCTGAAGTTATTGCAGATCACATAGTTGACTGGTTAAACAGGAAAAATCATAATCAAAATCTCATGGCTATTGGAGGAGTTAGCACAAATGTCAATACTGGTTGGGCAGGCGGAGTCATGCAATGGGTAGAAAAAAAATTAAATAGAAGATTAGTTTGGATTGTTTGTGATCTACATACTAGTGAATTAGGGTTAAGACATTTAATTGAACATTTAGATGGTCCAATGCTTTCTCATAATAAATGGTCAGGACCACTTGGGAAAATGCTTGACACAGCAACTGGGATTGAAATCAATACCAACTTTGTTAAAATAAATTTAGGCCCTCCTTTGATTTATCTCAGTCAGAAGATTGTAAAGGATTTAAGTACTGACCAAAGTTATGCTTTTCAAATTTGTGAAGCAATAAAGACTGGAGATCTGCCTATCAAGTTAGCAATGCTGGAAATTGGACCAGTCTGTCACAGTAGATGGCTAACAACAGCACTTCGATTTTGCAGAATTTGGGTGTCTAATCATGGCCTTACTGGTACAAATCTAGATAATTTAGAAATAATTGTGAATTTTATTGTTAGTGTTTATATACCTAACTGGTTTAATATAAAAGTTCATTCAAGTTGGGTTGAAGGACCTAGACATGTCTTGTATCAACTAGAGTTACTTAGAACTCAGAGTAACAATGTTTTAGATATCGTTATGCCAACAATTAGACGATCAGCGTGGTATGCACATTCTGAAGCAATTTTACAATCCATACTTTGCAGCAAAAATGCAGAAGAAAGAAAAGAAGCTGTAAACAGAATTCTTACTATACGAGGAATAGGAGATGAGGTAACTCAAGTTGGAGATGGTAGTCTCAGAGTAAGAAGAACACCAGAAATAAATCCTAATGCTAAACAGCTATCAGGCCTTATAACATGGAATTTAAGTGTTACTGAGCCTCCACTTACCTGCCCTCTTACATCTGCCACAATCAAAGAGTTTTTAAACTATCCAATGGAAGTTCCTCACTGGAATTCTCATACGCAGTCAGTTGAAAGATGTGTCAAATTGGTAACTGAAGCTGCAAGCCATGTTTACACACATGAGCGAAGAGAATCATATATACGTGCTCAGCTTGTAGGTAGACATTTAATGTCATGAAATAGAAGCAAAAAAGATATGGCAACCCTCGTAAAAACTGTAGGGAAGTAGATAAAGACTTTCAAAAATGTTTAAATAGCTAAAACTTTGACCTTTATTGTTATAGATACTTTTTCATTTTTTTACTCTTTTCCTACGCCTATGCATGGTGTACGACGTACACCATGTGAATTGATAAAAAAAGTTATCAGCGCTATTCCATAAACAAATTTAAATATAATGACTAATGTCTAAAACAACCAAAAATGTGAAATATTGAAATCAAAATTTACCGAGCTAGCACTTATTAGAATTTGGTTTTGAAAGTTTTCCTGTAGTTAACTAATTGTAAACTTACATTTTTTCACTACTCTTTTTTAATATTTGAAAAAAAAAAAAATCGACACACCCTAATACATATAGATACATACTAGATACATACATACATACATACATGCATACATAAAACTTAATTTTAAATCAAATCATCCCTTTTTTATAATGAAAACTCACAACAAAGTTTTATGGTAATAATGCTTTTATAAATAATTAATGCTTCAGTTAACAGGTTGAAATAACGCTATTTTGAAAAACAGAGTTTGGATTAAATACGGAAGTTTGTCAAAATTAAAATAATTTTAGATATTTCATATTTTTGAACACAGCAGCTTTTGATTAACTTTTTAAAATGTTTTATATAACATAATTAATTTTTTATAAAATTATAAACATAAAAAAAATGTAATTTAAAATTTTTTTGGTAATATTACTCCCTAATGCTTTGTAGCGCATCAAGACGTTTTTAAAAATTACTTTAAAAAAATTATCAAATGATAATGATAGTTATTTAAATTGCTAAACAGGTTATTAATGTTTATTCATTGCAATAACTTCTCAAATGGTACCAAAATTTTTGAAAAAGATTTAATAAAAAAAAGTTTAATAAAAAAATTGAATGAGGGTAAAAAAAAAAAAAATCAAAGAATAATGTTTTTAAAAAAGAAAATAATAAAATAAGAATTAAAAAAAACTTTAAATAATGTATATAAAAGGCAACCATTGGATTTACCATGAAATTAAATAAAAGCTGTGTAATATAGATTATGCCATAAAACACGTGTCAACAAAGTGAATGAAAAGTAGCTTATCATAATCAATAAAAATATTTTAAACGATTTTTCTAAATATTTCAGTCTAAAATAATTTATAAATTATGAATATTTATTATTTCCAAATACATCTGGGTTGTTATTTTTTAAAACTAAGATTTTTTTAACTGGTCAACCTTGACCGGCAAGAACTCATTTTGGGAAGTCAACATCGCCTGAAATTTTGATCATTTCAGGCGGCATTTCACACTTACAATTTATTATCTATAGTATTGTATAATAACAATGTCATATAAATTACTTTTTAATATTATAATATATTAATAAAATTATATATATATATATATATATATATATATATATATATATATATATATATATATATATATATATATATATATATATATATATATATATATATGCACACAAATATAAAAGCACATTTGTATAAGCAATCTGATATACTAATTTCATTAGTGTATTATACACTTTATCAACTTATTAACTTTAAATCAAATTAAAACAAAATTATTAAATTAAAATCGTTTTAAATTTATGCTACTTTTTTTTCTCTGAGTATCAAAAAAATTTGCAGTAAAGATACAGACATGATTGGGCAGCAATAGACAGCAGTTGGGTAGCAGTTAGCCTGTATGCTGGTTTGCAAATATTTATAACATTTTTTGATTTTATTTATAACTCTCGGCATTTGTTTATAATTTTTGTTTATAATAACTTGTATTTAAATAACAAATTTGTTATTTAAATTACATTGTTATTTAATTAAAAAAATGAAAACACAACCATTTTCATGGGATAGATCTGTCATTATTTTCAGTGTCGAAAACAAGCAGTTCTGCATATCAACATTAAAGTCATTTGCCAAATCAATTTGATGGGATAAAGTGTTGATAGATCTAACAAAAACAATACAAATGTTACCCAAATTTCTCTATTAAAACATGTTATACTTTTTGTTTTTAACTATTACCTAATGCAGGATTCAAGCAAGATTCCATTTCGATAACTGACCAAATAATTCTGATTATTAGGAGTTTTTATAATGATCTAAAGTTCAAAATAATTTATTTAAAAAAAACATATTTCACCATCTAGTATATAATCATGTTTACATTATTTTTTTGAACAAAGCAGACTTACATCTTCAAGGAAGTTAAGATAACGATCTTTAGCATGATAACTTTTACTATGCTCTTTGTTTTTTTGAATACACTTGCTAAATTCGTAGACTAAAATAAACCAAACATTTTAAGTACATCAAAATATAAAAATGTACTTGGTCTGTAATATTAATGGTAAACTAAATCTATTGTTAAAAAGTTTTGTAATAAAAAAACAAAACTAAATTGTTTAATTTTGTACAAGGAAGAAGAGAACCATTTGAATCAATTAAAAGCATTAACATCTCATAAACATAAAATTAAATTTAAAAAATTTTTAATACCTAAAACTGTTAGCTACAATATTTTAGTTAATAAACTACCAATTGAAGCAGGTAAGGCTCCTAAGCATGGTAAAGGCAACTTACCTAGGAGATTAGAAATCATGATATAAGACCTACTTTAAATGTAAATAAAGAGATTCAAACGGTTGTAAAAATGTGTCTTAATTCCTCCAATGTCATATTTAAATAAAAAAATGGCATTATGAAACCTTTTCAAACCACACAAATGTGGAATCATTTGCCATTAATTTAATGTCTGATACCAGTTAACGTTGTATGAAATTAAATAAAATGTTAATCATTAATATTAAATTATTATTCTTAAAAACACTGTATTTAACTGCCAGGTTGCCATAGCATTAAAAAAAATATTTGCTTATATAAGAGCAAAAGCCTAAAATTTACAGAACAGACAAATGACAAGTTTTAACTTATATGTTTAACAACCTCTACTTTTTTTACTTTAACACTAGATAGAGAAGTTATTATCATTAAAGTTAACCTCTATGTTACCAAAGGTTACAAAGGTTTTAACAATTCTAACATAAAAATTTAAATGTTAAAATATAAATAATACAAATTATAAACAAAAATACCTGTGCAAAACAATGTACTAAGTTAATTTTGAACCAAAATAAAAAACCTAGGTGCTATCATTTTAATCTTGATTTCTGTTATTTATAACTCATATGAATCTGTTTTTTAAATAGGCAGAATTTCTCAAAATATTTTGAGCAAATCAATTATGGTGCTTTATGCAAACTTGACAACATGCAGATATAGTTATGATGTACCTTGCAGAGGGGTATGTACTTGATTATGGTACTACATGATGGGAAGTTCATGTACCTAGGGTCTCCTTGTATTTAGGGCAACCCCACTGTATTTGAAAACTATAAAGTTCTAAGTTATGCTTCTCAGTCAATAAATTAGCTATAAAATTTTGAATTTTTTAATTTTATTTTGATTCTTAGAGAGCATTGCTATGGAAAGTTATAATTGATAAACACTTTTTGATGGTCTAAAGTCAATTTTTGCCACTGGTATCAAAGATTGCTTTACAATCCTAAAAGAAATTCTTTTTTTTAAGTTCTTGTACATAATATTGTTTGGTATTTAAGAACTAAATGCAATATTCAATAAGTTTCCTTTCAACCTGGGTTTGTTAATAGATGACATTTTTCATGAGGCTATCAAGTCTTGTATCTAGGGCCCTGTAGCTTGAGCCATATGTGTGTTTCTCTGATAAAGAATTTTTTTCATAACGAGGTAGATTGTGGAACTTTGATTGGTACAGAAAAAAAAATTTTCTCACAGTTGTTTTAGGATTTGATTTTTCTTATGTATAAATTTTATGTAGCTAGAGATGTTTTATATCTAGCTCAATTTTTTATCTAGCTCATTTTTTACATAACTTTACCTCATTATTTATCAAGCACATATCAGTCATTGTAGTCATGTTATTGTCAAACAAGAAATCTCTTAATTTAACATAAAATTTGCATTCAAAATTAAATTCAACATGCAAAAAAACTTGCAAATAAATTTGTAGCTATGGTTTTGAAAAAACTAACGGTATTTAAATTGTTTGTAAATTGTTGTCAAACTTATGACTTAATTCTACAAGCTCAACATCATTTGATTTGATTTGATTTCAAATGCATATTTACCTTCAAATATTATTATTTAACCTGCTATATACTTCTATTGCATGATGTAAAAACATTAGAACTATAATAAAAATGAATGTTAAATGTATGAAATTAAAAATACTTAAAACAAATTAACTAATATCCTAATACAATCAATTAGAGATCTTATAATAAAAGAATATCTCCTTTGCAATTAATGTTCTCTCAAAGAGCTACATATACAGCATTATTATTTTATTATTATTTTTTTTAATATTATGATTTTGTAAATATTATTGTTAATTGTCGATTTTTTTTTTTTTAATTTTTCAATAAGGTATACTGTTTTCTGATTGTCTTAGATTTATTTATGTTAAAAGTAACTATTTGGTTTTATGTCTTAAAAAAAAATGTATGAGTATTTTTGCGTTTCTATTAGAATTTTAATTTATTGTGTTTTCATGTTTTCTTTTGGTGGTATGGTAAGTGATTTATTTAGTTATTTTCATTTATATTGTATAGTAGATCTACACTTTTAAAATCAAATAATCAAAAAAATATTGGTGCTTTACAAATTTGGGGATGGTTGGGTTTTGTCTATTTGTAGTAAGTCCTTTTTTACTGCAGTATGGCATAAGTCACGAGATAAAGTATAAATGGTGATGATTTGTCTGACAGGATAAACTAGTTATTAGTGCTGATCTTCATCGAAACGCCAGTAATAATAGACGCGACTCTGAGGAGATTATTACTAAATCACTAAACAAATTATGTTTACACATTAGGATTAATGTTTTTTTTGCATTATGAGGCCTTACATTGTTGTATGCATACTTTTTATTTTGCAGTCAATTTTTAGTTTTATAAGTTTTTGTTTGGTGATATATTTGTTATATATCTTTGTTCATTTTAAGTATTTGTAAAAAATTTACAATTTCATTTTAAGTGCATATAAAAGTGTTTGTTAAGTGTAAAAATTTTATTTTTTATTATTGTAAGTACTTTTTGGGTGTATTGTCTGTCTTATATATTTTAAAACATTCTTCTGTTAATCTTTATTTTCGTCTAGACAACTGTCAAAATATGCTTTGTGCAAAAATGCAAAAAATAATTCTCCTTTATTCTAATGTACTTCATTTTTCCCTCAGGCGTTCACTGCTCATGTGTGGCCATTTGGCAAATTTATATGCTAAAGTTTTTAAATAACTTCAAATATATTATTATTATGTAAAAAAAAGATTTGAACCAAGTTTTTTTGATTAAAAATAAATAATGAATGCATACCGAGAAAAACCAATTTTGTTGACTTTTTCACGCAAAATTCGGGTAGTTCAGAACGTCAGCCAAGAAAGCTATGTTTTTTCTCTAATATATTTTCCATACTATGAGAACAAATTAAGGGTGCACCAATGCCTACTTTTGACCAATGCCAATGAGTACAGGCCAATGCTGATGCATCGGCCCTGAAATTGCATACATGATGGAAATATACACTTGAATGGAAATGCCACATTCCATTCATGTGATAATGAAAACAACATTTTGAAATTTTTACTGTTGAAGTTTATTTTCCATTTATTTTTTTATTACTCTCTTGATAATTAGAGCAATAACTTCAATTGAAAAGCTCATTTTATAAATATTTACTTTTGTCATTCTTTTCAAATTAGAACAATTTTGTTTTTTATAAAGAATGAAATGTTTTTTTGAAATTAAATTATACAACATTACTTACATTAAATATTTATATATTAAACGCTTTTAATTTAATGATAAACCTTTTTATTATTCAATTTTAATATTAATGTAATGAAACATTTTGGTTGTAAAGAATAACTGAAAGAGTTTCAAAAAAACTTTGTTTAAAGCAATTTTCTCTTCCAATTCTCATTTATTCAAAGTATAGTTACAATTAAACTTTTATTTTTCTCATCTAAAAAAAAAACGAGTAAAAAAAAAAAAAATTCTATGCAACTCTTATTCATTCAAAGTTTAATTACGTGAAACTTTTCTTTCTCTTTTGTTCTTCTCTTTTATAAAAAGAGCGCACGATGAAATAAAAACTTTTCTTTCTTAACATAGAATTAAACTTAGAGATAAAATTAAATTAAAAATAAATCAACAATGAGCAATGCAACTAAAAGTCCAGTCTGGGACTATTTTGATATTGATGAAAATAATTGCTCAAAAGCATTTGTAAATTTTGCAAAATAAAAATATCAAGAGGAGGAACATCTGGCAAAAAAATGACAACATCCAATTTAAGAGGGCATACGAAAGCAAAACATACAAAAGAATAAACCTTAAAATAAAACAACACAATATCGCATAATTTTAGGGGCTTTTTATTTATTGTTTAGTCATTCTAAATAATAAGTAAATTAAGTTCAAATTAATATTTTAATATTTACAGTTGCAGTATAATAAAAAAAAAATGTTTAATGCTGAACTTTTTATTTAGTTACTTATTTTTTACCTACTTTTGTTATAAAAAGACTTCAGTACCCCTATCATTAAAATCATTTGTTTCAAATATATTTCGACATGATTATTCAAACTAAGTTTTTTTTGGATAATTAATATAAAACAATTTTTTATCAGAATCTTGATTGAAATAATAAATATTCATCATTTATTAACATTAAATATAACATAATAACAATTTATAGCAACAAACCAGCATAAAAACTTGAGGTTTTTAATATTTTTTTAAATGTTAAAATTAGAAAATAAATAACTAAACAAATAATGAAAAAATTTATGAATAAAAATAAATAAAAATTTTTCCAGAGTTTCATTTGTCAAAAGTCTATTGTGACGTCAAATACTAAAACTTTTATGAATTAAACGTGCTTAAAAGGAATCGACGAAGTCTGTAGATTGCGACGTAATAATTTAAAGACTCCGATTTTTTGAGTAAAATGGAGAAAGCAAGCTTTGACTAAAACAACAAGATTAGTTTATCTCGGTATGCATCATTGTTTATTTTTAAAAAAAGCAAGGTTCAAACCTTTTTTTTCAACATTATCTTTAATATAAACACAACATGTGTTGGGAGTTTGAGATCCCTTTAAATGTATAAAATAAAAAAGACTTAAAAACAAACTAATTAATATCCTAACACAAACAATTAATTAGAGATCTTTGTAATAAAATCCATCTCCCTTGCAATTAATGCTCTCTCAAAGAGATACATATACAGCATTATTATTTATTTATTTTGTTTTAATATTATGATTCTGTAAATATTATTTCATATCTTTTTTAGTAATTTATTGAGACTTTTTTTACCCAAACTTTTTTAAAGCGATTCCAAGTTTGACAAGCTTTACCACTACAACATTAGCCTGTACCTGTAATACTCAGAAACTAACAACTTGTTGATTTTTGAAATCTTGAAATCTTGGAATGTATTAAACTATAATTAGTTAATTAAATTCATTTAAAAAATAACATTCATTTTTAAAACAATAGAAAAAAATTTTAGCATCAACTTCACACTTATAGGGTAATTTGTGAAGGTTTGTTCAGGGTAAAATGGGGTGAGTTGTGGGATATATTAAACAACTTAAAAAAATTTAAAAACACAATTTTAAATTTGTTATTACAAACTTAACGATTCTAATGCTATAACTAATAATTTCAGAACTATCCATTTTTATCCAAAATAACAGCCTACAACCTCCATTTCAAAACTTTTATTTCTAAAACAATGTGTAGCATATTTAACTGAAATGACATTAAACCTGGTGGTTTAAGACATGACATTAAATCTAGTGGTTTTTTGACAGTGTTTATTTTTAAGCAAAACTTATATTACAATACAAGATTGAACTGAGTATCATTTTACACAAAACAACAACCTAATGTGAATTTAACATAAAAATAATTTATTTTAATAACAATAAAAAACTAAAGAAATAAAACTTATTATTCTAGTCGTACTCGTGTCAATGAGATAATCAAGACCACCGAGTTTTCTTACTTCATCTTTGAACCAGTTTCCGATTCGTTTAGAAGTAAGCAAAAGCAACGTCTCTCTGCATATTGAGGCAACCTAAAATAAAAGTTTTCAATTGAATATAAAATAGTTTAAAGCTTATGTGCTCACCATTTACTTAAAATTATTAATCATAACCACTAAATGTGTTCCGTATAAACAAATAACACTTCAAATTAAAGTAAATTCCTGTTAACTCGAACCTCCAAGGGACCAAGGAGTTCACCGGTGTTCAACTTATCAGGAGTTAACTGCAGTTTTAAAATTTTTTTTCAAGGTTGCTTATTTTCAAGTTTGAATATTTAAGGGCTTTAAATATTTTTAAATATTATTTCAAAAGTATGCATTAAAAGAAGTTAAAAAATAAACTATATAATTTATCATAAAAGTCTTACATCAATACTATCTTTATTTATATAGTTTTCTTCCAACTTTTCTAGGAGTTCCCTAGTAAAATCATTAACTGCAAATAAAATATATAAACAAAATATACAGAAAAAAAAAGAGTTTAAAGAAATATACAGAAAAATAAAGAGTTTTAGTGCACCTTTTAATAAATTAATAAAAAAATTCTATATATAAGTATAAATCTTACCTAAAATCATATTTAAAAAACCATTTCAAAACTTTTTGAGAATTTTCAAAAATTTAAATTGTAACAAAAAGATAAATTTAACCAGATTCAATTAGTTGTAATTCAGAATGATGTATATTTTTTTTGAAATAAGCAAGATTATTGGGTGGGGTAAGGTGTGTCTATATGTCAATATGTATTTTGCTGTTAAGAATCTAATGCTTATACAACAATAATATCTTTAAAATGAAAATTAGTATAAATTAGAAGTCTGACTATGTTTCTGGATTCATTTTTCTGAAGCCATGTCGCTATGGATTCATTTAGATGATCATTGAAGATGAAATGATACTATGGTTTTAATTGAAAATAATGCAGCGTAACGTTGCACATTAAATTTTTATTTTACAAACATGTCATTTTTGTAGGATGACGAATCTCTAATATATAAAACAA
>NC_088923.1:21012500-21022500 GCF_038396675.1 Hydra vulgaris
ATAGCTAGTGCAAAAGCAACTATTGACTGAATTGCTGTGATTGTCAGGAATCAGAATTAAGAAGTTGTCAGCAGTCCTAAAAATTGAAAGAGGAACTGGTGATGAACAGACTGCTGCATAATTAAAAGGTTTATTTAACGGTGAAAAGGAAAAAAGAGAAAAGAAAAGGCGAAGGAAATTTATTTGAAGAATTAAAAAGATTATTTAAAAATAAAGTAAAATAAGAAAACTATTGAAAGGTATAAACGAATTAAAAGATCGAAGAAAAATAAAACACGAAAATCGATAAAACAGATTTAATAAAACAAAAACAAAACAAAAAAAATCAATTAAAAGCAAAGTACCAATTTAAAAGAAAAAAGTTCGAAAAAATAATAGAAAGAACTAATTAAAACGTGAAAATAAATTGCTACCAATTTTTCTACACCTTTTTTTTTCGGCAAAAATAACAAAAAATAATCTTTTTTTTTTTTTAATTTTGTAGAAGTTTTTGTTTGCATTTTTGTTTTGTAGTTTGCCTTTTTGTTTACATAAAGTTTGTTATTATTTGTGTGTTTGTTGCTAACTATTTTTATTGTTGTTCTCTGTTTTCCATTTTACCAAATTTTCTTCACCTTTCTTTTTTTGCCAAAAATAACATAAGATTGTTATAATTTTTTAATTTAATTTTATTTTGTAGGAGTTCTTGTTAGCCTTTTCGTTTTGTAGTTTTTGCTTTCATTATGTAGTTTTTGTGTTTTGCCTTTTCATTTGTGTAAAGTTTGTTTTTATTTGTGCTGTTTTGCTAATTATTTTTATTATTGTTTGCTGTTGTTATTGTTTTCATATTTTTTGTCTTATTATTTAACTTATAGGTTTTTTGTTATTATTTTTTTTTTATTAAATTAATTTACGCATGCTATTATTATTGTTGTTAATTTCTTTACATTTGTTTATTTTATTTAGGTGTCACTCCAATGACTAGTTTTTAACTATATGAGTGACATCTAACCTAATTTTGTTAAATTATAAAAAAACTTGTAATTTTTCAACTTTTGGTTGAATAAATGGATAATTAGATGACTGGAATATATAAGATAAACTCCTGGATCGATGTCTGAGTTAAAGGAAGTGGTATTTGATACAACTTCCTTTAACTCAGACATCGATCCAGGAGCATGCGTTCTTATTGAGGAAGGTATTAGTCATGAATTTGTAAACATTGGATGCTGTCCAATGTTTACAAATTCATGACAATGAAAAGAGGAGGCCAAGTTTATTGCATTTCCTTGTTGATATTTTTAAAAAACTAGTTTTCATTCAAGTGGGATATTTTTTATTATATTACTTTCATATATGAATAAATAACTATACAGTTACTTTTTTTAAAAAAGATTTTTAAAGTTTTAATATTCTAACTTTGTTAGTGTTTTAAAAGTTTCATAAAACTTTTTTAAAAAATATTTTATTTTTATTTATCAACTTCAATAAAAAATTTTTAACTAAATTAATCATTCAATTAAAAATAATATCATTATTATAAAATATTAGCCCCAGTAAATCATAAAAAGATAATTACCTAAAAGATAATTACCAGTAAATTACAAAAAAGATTATTACCTATATTATCTTTGTTGAAATCAATTGTTGATCGATCTTTTGCAAGTGTATACATTAAAGTAGCTGTACACAAGGCCAGTTGCTAAAGGAAAAAAAATGTGTCAAAATAAAGTCTATAACACAAGTTATAGATATATAGAAAGATATTCTGCAATATAAATGTTATTACTTGTAATATCAAATAAAACTTTTCGAAATATATTCAAAAAAAGGTTTTTACAACAAGGATATTTACAAACAGTTATATAATAATAACTGGAAGTAAACAATTTGAATACTTTGAAAATGACAGTATTGAAAAAGTTGAATACCAGTATTTTAGTATCAAAATTCTGGTAACACAAATATTCAGGTAGTGATGCTAACAATATTGGATTGACACTACTACTAGACCTTTTTTTTTTTTTTTTTTTAATGGTCATTAAAGAACAAGTTATATTATGAACAAAGAAACACTTAAAAAGTAAATACTCAAAATTAACACTTGAAAAAACTAAAAAAAGAAAATTCTAGCATCTATTTGTACTAGCAACTACCAACTTTTCTACACCTTTTTTCGCCAAAAATAACTAAAAATTATTTTTAATTTAATTTTGTAGAAGTTTTTGTGTTTGCATTTTCATTTTGTAGTTTTTGTGTTTTGCCTTTTCGTATACGTAAAGTTTGCTTCTATTTGTGCTGTTTTGCTAATTGTTTTTATTTTTGTTTACTGTTGTTATTAATTGAGTGTTTTCATATTTTTTGTCTTATTATTTAATTTATTATAGCTTTATCGTTATTATTATTTTTAAATTAATTTAATTTACACATGGTTTTATTATTATTTTTTTGTTTGTTTATTTTATTTAGGTGTCACTCCAATGACTAGTTTTCAACTATGAATGACACCTAATCTATTTTTGTAAAATTATAAAAAAACTTGTAATTTTTCAATTTTTGGTTGAATAAAAGGATTATAAAAAAAAAAAGAAAAAAAAAAAAAGAAAGAAATAACATAAAATTTACCTCGTCTTCTAATGCATCTTCTAAAAGACTAAAAACTTTTGGAATAACTCCATGGGCTTTTAAATACATTCGAAATCCTGATGCAGTTGTCTTTAGCGCAAGATCTAAAGCACTTAAACATCGAGTAGATATTGCATGTGAAGGTTTTAAACCATCTAACAAATACTCAACATCATCTTGAAGCTGATAAAAAAATATTAATGGTAATAATAATAACTATTTTTCACTTTACAAAGGTGAGAAGGGCACTTTTATGGAGCTGATTATTAATTTTAAAAGAGATTGATTATTAATGGTATAACTAATTGTATTATTAGAAGAAAGGTAAAAATATTGTTTACCTGTTGGTTTTGTCCATCTTCAAAGCATTCATGAGCAGGCTTGGCGTTCTTGACAACAACATACAACTAAAAATACTTTCCAGTTTTAATTGATTGTAAATAAAATTTAATATATTGCACTTTTACTCGTAAGAATAAGTCCATTAACATCATTCTAATAGTAAAAACATAGTAGTATATAGCTCTGCAATGAAGCATCAGCAGCATAAAAACAAAAGCATTTAAGTCTAAAAAGTGATGAAAGAAAGAAAAAAAAATGATACAATGAAAATTATATACATACATGTTTATATTTTCGGGGTACTCTCACTGGAACATTGTCAGGTCTATGAAAACTAAACATTGTAGTTTCAGGTAAAATATGTGGTAAACCGTCTTGTTCTTCATCAGTATATTCTTCAATAAAATCATTAGTTGAATCTGTGGTGACATCAGTTGGCTAGAAAGATAAAAAGTTATCAAAACAGATATTAGTATTATTATTTACAAGAAATCTAAAGATTTATAAACATAAACATTCCAAAATTTAAAAATATGAACATTGTTTATAGAAACATAGGTTTTACAGTATTAATATTGATAAAAAATTTTACTTGCAAAATTCATTTTTTTTCTTCGATGAAAAGCTTTATAACTATAAGTTTCTAGTAAAATTTTTATATGACAATGAAGTGATTTTATTGCAATAAAACAAATAAAACAAAAGATTGCAATAAAACAAATAAAACAAAAAATAATTCAAGACAGTAATTAAAACTAAAGAACACATTTGAGATTTATATTTAAGCAAATTATGGCGCTTTTTAAAATGTCGTACTTATATAAAAAATTTATCTTCAACATGTTACAAGAATAGTATAATTATAAACATATGAATACAATATAAATAAAAAAAACACCCATGCACAGATATATTTTTTATGCTAATTCACCTCCCCAAGGCCAAGAAAGACACTACAGATGAGGAGGCTGCTTAATTGTGGTTATAACCCTCTCTTAACTCGATAAGTCCGAAATAAGTACCTTGACAAACAAGGCCGCTGCACGGAGAAACAACTTAAGTGCGGTACTACCAGGGATGTGGTGGGGATCATACTCGGAACTAGTGATGTGCGAAACTAAGATTTTAAGTTCGAAACGAAACTAAGCCACTTTTGTTCGAATTTGATTCGATTCGAAAGTATGCTGCACTGATATTGAAATTTGGTATTTAAATAGTAATAATTTATAGTGTGTGACAGAACACAGAACAGAAATGAAACATACATTTTATATTTAATAACCAATCATATTGCAGTTTTATAATGTAAAAAAAATACTAAGCAACACAGACTAGACTCTAGAGTCAAATAAAAGTGAATGAAATCAAATGAGACTAGTATCATACAATACAATTACAATGTGTAATAATTCAAGTTAAAAAAAAGTCAAGTACTTGCAATGCAGTGCATAGAATAAAGACTAGGACTATTATATTTACAGTTATAGTTTAACAGATAATACAATACAAGTAAAAGTACAATGCAATGAATGCAAATGCTATACAGTTATGTAAAGTAGTAGTACATACATAGGCAATTGTTCCAGAAAGTCCGAGACCTTAATCTACAGTGTACTGTACTGACTGTGGCTGGCAGGGCAATCTGGCTTTGGTACGCTACTGCTATGTGCTATACTACAAATTTTCGTGAATAAAAGTTAGTTCAGATACATGCTCAGAGAGTAGATTTACATCGCCTTCTTGTAACAATGTTCCTACAAAGTATTATATAATATAAATAGATGTAAAACTAAAATAGCAAACAGAAATGAAAACCTATGCATTATTGTTTTATTATTCATCTGTAATTAAATTAAACCACAATGCAGTAAATCTGAAAGTTAAATCTGAACTGCAGTCCATTACCATTACCATCAAGTCTTAATCTGTGTTAATCACGTAACATAAAACGTAATTGAATTGTACCTTGAATTAAGTTCGTGTCATGATCGCTCAAGGCACAATGTCCACCTCCACCAACACCAGTACTGCCACGAGATCGGAATTCCTTAGAGTACTGATGAAGACTGTCTACAACAGTAGCTTGCTGTTGTTCAGAGAAGAAGATGGATTTGTAGCATGAATCAAGAAATGTACAGGCTGCATCAGGCAAAGCTGATATGAATTGCGGAAATCATCGGTCTAGTTTTAACTTTAATTTTCGAGCAATAAGTACACCACAACCCTTATGTGAAGGATCATTGATGAATCGCTGCTATTGCTGATTTAAGCCATGCAAAGCCGGAATTTAAGTAAAGTAATCCGAGTTCCACCTAGTAGCAACATTGATTATCAGTTCTAATCGCTTCTGCTCTCTGTGCAAATTCTGTGTAGCCTGGCAGCTATGGTGATAATGTGACACAATATGACGGCTTTTGGAAAGGACAGTCTGCATTCCATCAATTTCACTCACGGCATCATTGATGGTTAATTGTAAAGTGTGATCAAAACAAGAAAGATCATAAAATGATTGTGAGAGATTCATGGCGCTTTTCATATTACTGCCATTATCATGCAACGCATAAATTGGAACAGTCCGAGGAAGCTCCCAATTATCAATAGTCTTGTCTAAAGATTCAAGAATGCTTTCGCCGGTATGTTCTCCTGGAAACGGCTTGTTTTCTAATGCAAATGTCTTTAGCTCAAGTTCAGGGCTTACATATGACAGACAGAAAGAAATAAATGGATCTTGCGCCCTCGAAGTCCACAAGTCAGTCGTGAATGAATATGAAGGAATATCTTCAAAATCTCGATATATTTCATTAGCGATTTTCTGTTTAACACTACAATATAACTAAGGTACAACTGATCTTGAAAACGTAGTTCTGCTTGGTACCAGATATTGTGGTTCCATTAATTTCATCAGTTCTTTGAATCCTCTGCCTTCTACAAAGTTGTATGGCAACATGTCTAGAGCAAGCATGCGACCAACCTAATTCGTTATAGCGATGGCATTTGGATGACTTGACGACCAATGTGCTTTCTTATTAAAAAGGTCATCAACTTTACTTTGCTTCTTATTTTCATTTTTCAGTTCTTGTTCTGCAAGTTTTCTTTTACAATTCTCTTCATTTCTCGCACAACACTCTTTATGCCCTTTTGGATGAGCAGCACGTAAGTGAGCATAAAGACCTGTTGTTGCTCCAGTTGGACACTGAACAGGTAACTTGCATGTTCCTATTTTGCAAATGCCTATAATTCTATTGCCATTCGTTTTTTGTCTACTAAAAAATTCCCAAACAATACTTCGACAATTACCATCGTTACTATCCGCCATTGTGGAACTGTATAACTTTTTTCTTTCACTTTTAAACGATAAAATTTGATTAACTTTGGGTTCGCTTCGAAACAAAGATACTATACTTCGAAAATTCGAATTGTTTGAAACTAAAAAAAAAGTTCGATTCGAAACAAAACTAAAAGTCAGTTTCGAATTCGCAATCGAAGTTTCGAATTTCGCACATCACTACTCGGAACCTCTCGCTTATGAAGCAAGCTCTCTACCACTACACCACTACCGCAATTTCTGAACTACGTGTATATATATATATATATATATATATATATATATATACATATATATATATATATATATATACACACACACACAGAGTTATTAACAAGGCCATAAGTAGCATGGCCAAGGCCAAAAGTTTCAAGGCCATGAGTTTCAAGATTAAGGCAGAGAACAAGAGTTTCACAGCCAAGGTCTACGCAAACATTTTCAAGGCTAAAGACTTAAATTTTGGCTTAAGGTTAAGGCCAATTACTAACAAAACTGCAGGTAACAAGTGCTGCGACAATAAAACCACATGTTGTAAAATTAGACCAAGGTTATGCGCAAATTAGACCAAGGTTATGCAGAATTCGACAAGTCAATAAAAAAATATATTTGGAGATATATATGAAAGCCGAAAACAAAAATACATAAAAATAAAGAACTGAAATTTTTAACTCTTCATTTTTATTTATTTTTGTGTTTAATGCTAACAACTAATATTAACATCTTTTAATTAAATATATATAGATGTTAGTTGTTAGCATTAACTATAAGTCAAAAGCATAAACTATCACTATATAACCTATAAGTTTTTATTACATTTAGAAAACATCAAAGTTTCAAGCAACCAATCAAACATACGAGCTCTATAAGGACACATTGTCAATCAACTCTTACAAAAGATACACTCGACAGGAGCTGATGTTGCAGGAACACAGAAATACATGTCAAATTTAGATTTCTAATTTTTGAATATTGTTTCATTGTGTACAGTTTTTTTTAATCAAAAATCTTTGATTAAATTCCAGTGATTTATTCGTTCAAGATAGTTTGTCAAAACTAAGTTGTTTGTAAAACATGATCTTTTTTATTACTTAAAAAAAACTAATTTTTTTTGAATCTGAGGTGTAACACTATTTTTATTAGATGTCAAAGTGGTTTTTGTTTTGTTCTTGAGCAAATCTTTGATAGTTGGGTGACCAAACTATTAAAGAAGGACAATTGAATCGTTGAATTTTAAAAGGGCGGAAGTTCAACAATGTAAACTTTTAGAAATTAAAGAAAAACTGCATTTTCCCCTATAGTAAATATTTGTTAATTGTTCTTATTACTTTTTTTCTAAAGAGGATAATTTTTTTCACCTTCAAAAAAAAAATTATTAAACCATTAAAGAAAATTTATTATGAAATGCATTTTTTTCTTAATTTCCCAAAAGTTTACATTGTTGGACTTCTGGCCTTTTAACATTCACCGATTTAATTAAACTATTGCTTATTAGTTTAAAGTTGGATTTTACAAATAAAATTATTTAAAAAAACTAATAAAAATACATTAATAACAACAGATTTAGATTAAACTATTAAAAATAGATTATTAACAACTTTTTTAAACAGATTTAGATAAGTTAAATTAAAAGAGCATAAATAAAAAAAAACATTTTAGTAAACTATAATTTAAATATAATAAAAACTAATTTAATTCTAACCATTAAAATTCTGTTTTTAATTTTAAGAAAAAATTCATGTATTTAAATCTTTTTTTTAAATTTTAAAACCTTTTAACTAATAAAAATTAAGTTCTAAAGCTTTCAAGTAAACAAAAATAACTCTGGCAAACAAAACCAACTGTAGTAAAATTTAAAAAATGCTAACAGGAAAGTAAGTTCTGAATACATAAAGAAAAGGTGGAAGGCCAAGGTTAAAACAAACAAAGCCAAGGCCAAGGCCAAAATATTCAAAGTCAAGACCAAGGCCAAGGTCAACAGTTTTAAGGCCAAGACCAAGGTTTAAACCAAAGCCCTAATTTTTGGCCTTAAAATAAGACCAAGACCAAGGCCAAGGACTAACAACTCTGTGTGTGTGTGTATGTATGTATATATATATATATATATATATATATATATATATATATATATATATATATATATATATATATATATATATATGCACACACACACACACACACACACACACACACACACACACACACAGGGTGTTAGATACCAATACTTTTTTTACCGCTTTTTTGCAATATTGGGAATTACTATTCTACAAACTGTTGGGAATTTTTATTGAAATTTCCTATTACTACACGGTGCCATTTGGTTGACTAACACCCTGATATATATATATATATATATATATATATATATATATATATATATATATATATATATATATATATATATATATATATATATATATATATATATATATATATATATATATATATATATACACACACACACATATAAATGTATAGATAGACAAAATAAATTACATAAACCAAAACTGAAATAAAAGATTAAAGATTTCAAAATAATACCAAAGCTGAAAATCTCCTTCTCTTATCGATTATTTTGCGCTGTAAAAAAGAACTTAACCAAATTAAAAATTAAATTTTTAGCATTGCAAATTAATAAAAAGAACTATGATGAAATGATAATGAAAATATTTTTATGATCCTAAAAAAAAAATTATCCATAGAATTAAAACTTTTGAATGTTTCAAAAAAAAAAATTTATTTGAACCATTTGCAGTCAACCGTGTAGTTTGTCCAGGTACTCATATAATTATTTCAGCCAACCGTTTAGGTAAACTTGTCATTCATGTAGTTATTCAAGTCACTTATGTAGTTAGTCCAGTCAAAGACATTAATTTAGTGTCAATTCCAGTCTCTCATGTATTCAATCCTGTCACTTATGTAATTAGGATTGTTTTGAAACTTACGTAATAAAAAACAAACATCAATAGTAAATACTATAAATTATAAATACAATTAAGTTAAAAAAGAATTTTAACATAGTTTCTTTAAAAAAATATCACCTTATTTTCATTTGCTCTGTCAGTAACTTGTTTATCCAAAGTCAAACCTTCAGTTTTATTTTCAATAAGGCGCTTCTTTTCAGGTGAAGCTGAAATCTCAAATGTATCTAACTTTTGAACTGTTGCTATGGAAGATTCGACATAATCATGAAAATTATTGTCATCTTTATTTACATGAAATTTATTTGAATTAGCGAAAATATTTTTTCTCTTGTGTTTGTCTTTCTTTAAATCATTGTAATATGAAAAAAGAGAACTTGGTTTAGTATTTTTGTTTTGTGAAGAAGTTTCTTTTGATGACACTTCTTGTGATGATGTTTCACATGCTGATGTTTCTTGTGATGAACTTTCTTGGGATTTTTCTTGTGTTGAGTCTTGAAAAGTAGACAATGAACAATTTTTATCTTGCAATCTATCATGGTCCATACATACATGGTCATCTACACTTTCACTAAATATGCTTTTTTTAATAATTGTTTCAACTGAATGTTGTTGGTTCAAATCAAAATCATTTTCAGAAATATTTAAAGGATTTGTTTTAGTATCTAATACTTGAAAGTCAACAAAATCATCACTTTCTTCTTTAGGACTCTCTTTTGATCGTCTTTTTCTTTTTATACTTGTTTGTGTTTTATTATGATTTTTTAGTCTTGGACTTTTTGGTTTTTCATTAACAACTAAAATATCAAAC
>NC_088923.1:21025000-21130000 GCF_038396675.1 Hydra vulgaris
CAATTAAACCTAAAATATCTACTGCAGATGTAATGTTTTCGCCAGCTACCAAAACAAACACAAAAGCATATCTATATAAAACCCAAAAAAAATAACTTGGTTAATTAAACTTAATTAAGATATTTGTATTCATATATACTTTATAACACATTTATTATATATATATATATATATATATATATATATATATATATATATATATATATATATATATATATATATATATATATATATATATATATATATATATATATATATATATAAATGTATGTATTAACTTATTTCATGCAGACTGCAGGTGCAATCTGCATGAAAAATCACTAAAAGAATCATACTAAGAAATAAGATAGAGAAAGACATACATTGAATGGTGTACAATCCATGGATGTACACCATTGAATGGTGTACAATCCATGGATGTACACCATTGAATGGTGTACAATCCAATGTATGTACAATTTAATGGTGTACAATCCGTTGAATGGCGTACAAAGTGCTGTACAAATTAGTGTATAAATTGAATGATCACAAAAAAAAAAAATGTAGAGAGTAATAACAAACACTAATTTTGGAATAATTTTATAACATCTGTGATGTCTTTTAAACATAGATTTTATATGCTAAGGTTCATTGATATCGCATTTCTATGTATGTGTGTATAGATATGTACTTTTGCTGGGTTTGCTTAATTGACACTGCAATAATATATTTTGCTCACTTTAAGTTTTCAAACATCTACTTCAAATCCACAGCTTTTTCAAAAAAAATCACATCATTAACATAACAAGATATAAAATCATTAACATAACAATTCATTCAAAAGTTAATAAAACTTAATTTGCAAATTGTGTCAGTCTCTTGTTTAGAGTTTTCAGTGCAATCTTTACTTACTTTACTTTGCAATATTTACCCTTATTAACTTATTTTGCTATTAAATTTTAAAATCTTTATTTATTTTATTATTTTGTATATTAAAAAAAAAATTATTACACAAATTAATAAAAAGTCTTTGATAAGAAATAATGATAATAAGGCTCTGGCTTTTCTTGTGGGTAATTGTAAACTTTTAAATTGAAAAAATAGTTTATTAAATAAAAAAGTGTTAAAGTTTTTTTCTTTAATGCAAATAATCTATTTGGGCCATTCTTTAGGTAAAGTTAATATATTAAAGTATTCAAAGTAACTATATTATATTATAATTATGCTTACTAAGCAACAGCTTACTAAGCAACAGCTTACTAAGCAACAGCTTACTAAGCAATAGCTTATTTTCTACCAGTCTTTTTCAAGATTTAAAATAAATTAAAACTCTAGAGGTGAATCTTTGTAATGTGAATGAGACACTTGATCATCGAGTTTGTCATAATTGCAAACTCCACCAAAGATATCCATTATCAATTTTTTACCAAGCTATCATTGAGAATATCAAAAAACTTTCAATTCACATTCTGTTCATCCATAAAAACTTACAAATTATGCTTGTACAATATTAAAACCTTTGTACAAATTATTAGCAAAAGAATAAATGTGTGGCCGAGACACTAATTAAAAGTATCTTGTAGTCACATGTAATGAATATATCTCGTCATTAAATGCAAACATCCATTTCACCTTTTAGAACAACTTTGTTTATAGACTTATTAAAACATATAACTATGTGCATCGAGTTAAAAACCACCTTCCATTTAAGGAAATATGGGAAAAGACCATGTGTGATGTTGTACAGCACTTCAGTTTAGCCAATAGTCATTTTATTGGCTATATAGCTGTCAGGAAAAGTATAATAAAACAGTATAACTTAAACCTATTTTAATTTTAAATAGATAAGTAGCTGAGTAAATCTAAACAAATCTTAGTATCTTAACTAAATCTATGGTAGATAAGTTTATATAAAGTAGAGAGGGGTTTACACCCTAGTTCTCAAAAATTTAAATAGGTTAAAAGTTTTAATTAAAAGTTGGTCATTAAATAATGAGAAAAATGCCAATGTTTCAACAACAACAAAAACAAAACAAAAAACTTGGCGCTGTGACAAATATCTTAGCATCACTTGAAAAAAATTCAAACAATTTTGAAGGAATGCAATGAGTTCAAAAGAGAAGTTGTGATCTTGATTTTCGCTTTTGTTTTTGCTGTAGTTTTGTTTAAAAATCATCTTTTACCACAACTACTTAATAAAATATTATTGTTAAAGTTTCCTCAAAAACATTTTTTATGCATGAAATAATTTAAATGAGATTAGTTATCTCTTCTACAGCTTTGCGGTCCAGACATCATACCTGTTGTAGTCTTGCAGAAGCGTTCTCCGGAGCTGTCATCTATTCTTTCAAAACTATTTAACAAGTCCTTATCAGAGCCTTGTTTTCCAGCATGCTGAAAAGCAACATCTGTTATCCCCATTTTTAAAAAATTCTGGAGAGCGATCTGATTTGTCTAACTATTGTCCCATTAGTCTTCTTCCTATCATAAGCAAGGTTTCTGAATCTTTAATTAACAAACACTTAACCTTGAATCTTGAATCTAATAACTTACTTTCTGATCATCAATATGGATTTCGATCTTCTTGTTCTACAGCTGATTTGCTAACAGTAATTACTGATAGGTTTTATCATGCATTAAATAGATGAGGAGAGATTAAGGCTATCATTCTTGACGTTTCTAAAGCTTTTGATAAAGTTTGGGTTGCTGATCTTCTCCATAAACTTTCTTTTTAGGGTATATCTGGTAACATCTTTAAGATTATTGAGCCCTTCCTTTCCAATTGTAGTATAAAAGTTGTCCTCGATGGACAGCACTCTTCTTCATATCTTGTAACTTTAAGGTTCAATTCTTGGCCCTATACTCTTTTTAATTACATTAACAATCTTCCAGATATTCTAACATTTAAGGCGGCATTGTTCACAGATGACACTATCATTTATTCTTGTCATGATAAGAAGTCAACACTCTCTGATTGCTTGGAGGGGGCATTTGAGCTTAAAAAAAGGATCTTACCTCTGCTACAGCAGGGGACTCACAGTGGCTGGTGAACTTTAATTCAGATAAAACTCAATTTTTTTCAGCCAATCATTATCGCAATACATTAGATCTTCCTACATTCATGAACGGTAATGTACTAGATGAGTCATCTACCCTTCATCTTCTAGGATTAACTCTTACTTCCGATCTTTCTTGAAAACCGTATATCAAATCCATTGCAAAATTAGCACCTGCTAAGGTTGCATCTCTTTATCGAGCTTGTCACTTTCTTACTTCGGATTCTATTCTTTATCTCTATAAATCTTAAATCCGGCCTTGTATAGAATACTGTTGCCATATTTGGGGCAGACCTTCTAATGATGCCCTTTCTCTTTTAGACAAGGTGCAAAAATGCATTGTAAACATAGTTGGACCTGCTCTTGCAGCCAACCTCCAACCACTTTTACATTGCCGTAATGTTGCTTCTCTTTCTCTTTTCTACAAATACTATAATGAGCACTGCTCTAAAGATCTAGCATCTCTTGTGCCATCTACTAAAATTCATTCTGGTGTTACTCATCATTCAATTAAATCTCATCCTTTTCCTTCACTGTTCCTAACTGCTCCAAAAACTCTTATTCGCCTAGTTTTTTCCTCGAACATCAGTTATTTGGAAATCTATGATATTTTTAATATCAAATAGATTAGAATTAGGTGTTAAGAATAAGGTAGAACTAATTATTAAGAAACTAGGGAATTATTAAAATTTATGAAAGAAAAGTATAAAATTTCTCCCTTTTAATGATAGAGTTATTATGAGATGTTAATGATAACAAAACTTTTGTAGTGCCCTTCCAAAAAATGTATGTAATACTATTATGTAATAATGTCAAAAATTGATTAATTGAAAGTTGGACTATCATTGATTGGAAATTTAAAAAAAAAAATTTTTTTGACAAAAAGTTAGTAGACTTCTATTGTTGTTTTGAAATATTTTTTCTTTTTTCAAAACTAAAAGACCATTTTGGAAAATATTTAAACATATATTTAAAAACACTGTTTAAAAAAACAAATATCTTTTACCCATTTGATGACTTCCATAAAACACTATGAACATTTGGTATCAAAGAGTTCTTTAGTCTAAATTAAGAATAAAAAGATTTAAAAAATAATTGAAGTTTATATCAATTAACTAATCAATTAATTTTCAAATAAATAATCAACTTATGTGGCAATATATAAAACATTTGGAGTCCTTGATGAGTGAGCTTTTTGAATTGCATTCTTTTAATTTTAAACAAATAAGATGAATAATAAGGGTCACCTATTAATAACTGCTACAATTAGTTGTACAAGCGGTTTAACAAATCAACTATTGGATTTCCTAAAATTTTTAATAAAAACTAAAAACAGTAAGTGGCAAGCATGCACTATTTTTATGTTTTTGATTTATTTTCAAATTTACTTTGCAAGGTAAATTATAAAAAAAATTTTAGATTTCATTTCTGGTGTTAACCTGTGTTGCAAATAATAAATAATATAAAATTATTTTAAACTTTTTATTGTAATTACTACTATTATGTAAATTGCCATGTTGCCATGGAAATATGCCATATAAACCATGTATGAATTATCCTAATATATTAATTTCCTATTTATCTCTCTATTTTCTTTATCATTATTCAAAATTACATTAGAGGTTTTATATCTGAGTTTTTCTTTCTGTGAGTAAGTTGTAATTAGTGGAGAGCCTTACCTATACACCTGTAATCATATGTACAGACATTACATAATATGTTATGTATGTAAACTAGTAACTTCCATATATGACATGTAAGCAGAGATTGCATAATATGCACATTGTCACATTGTTTTTTTTTTTTTTTTGACAAATTAACTTCCAACAAGGCTGCCACAATAAAAGATATAACTGTAACTACAATTGTGGCTATAACTTTATAACTCATCTTAAATAAATTATAATTTACAATTAATTAATAACCCACAATTATTGGGTTATAAAAACTGCAATTAAAGTTAGAAACAGAAAGCGAGTCAAAGAAAGAAACAGAAAGCGAGTCAAAGAAATAAACAGAAAGCGAGTCAAAGAAAGAAACAGAAAGCAAGTCAAAGAAAAAAACAGAAAGCAAGTCAAAGAAAAATTAGCTTTTAACTCTATTCTTCGACTCTTTCGACTTCTTGAAAAATTGTAAATTATAAGAATCAGGAAAACATGAAGAAATGAGAGAATGCTAAAGCACCAAAATTCAAGGAAAAAAACATTCTTTCAGTATGAAGGAACATAAGGTTACAGTAAAAAGGTGCAACTTTGCTGAACGATGAGACTAGTAAAGTTAAGTATGGTTAATAGAACAAGAGATAAAACCTCACTTAAGCAGCAACCATAGTAGTATTTATAAAAAAAAAAAAGATGCAAGGTAATGAAAAATAAAAAAAGACATCATTAGGAGCACTGGCTTAAACATGATAACAGTAATCCATACAAGAACCAATAAAAGATCTATAGAGATAGAAAATTGAATCAGGAGGAAATGGAGAGCACAATAAGGGCAACCTTTAAAACAAATTGGATATTAGGGATGGTTCTTTTACTTACTTTTTTTTTACTTACACAAGTAAGTTTTTAAAACACTAGTAAATTTTTATCGAAAAATAAGTTACATAAGCAATTTTAAACGTTAAATGCAAATTTATATTTCCGTATAAGTAATTAATTTTTTTTAAATGATTTTTACTTTATAATGTAAGTTTTTTTACTTTCAAAAGTATGTTATGAAAAAGTAGATTACATCAAAAAGTAATTTACTTTTACATGTAAAAGTAAGTCACATGAAAATGCTATTTTTCTTTAACATTTCAAAGTTAATTACTTTTGAAAATTACATTACATAATATAAAAGTTTGTCAAACTGTAATTTACATTTACCTATAAAAGTAACTAATTTAAAAAAAATTATATTAAAAAAAACTTGCATATGAAAATAAATTACATAAAAGTAATATGCTACCAAATGTAAATTAAATTTACAAATAAAATAATATTTTTTAAGTGTTTAATTTTTTATTTTAAAAGTAATAATAAAATTTTATTAAAAATAAATTTTATAAAATAAAATTTAAATTACATAAGCTTACATTTTATATAGTATTAGAGAAAAAAAATAAGGGTATGACCCCCCTTGCCCAGGAAACAAATTTAACATGCAAGTTCATCGGGACTACACAAATGATGTCAAGATAAAGTAAAATCAAAGTTAAGTCTGAAAGATAAAGTAAAATCAAAAAAAAAAAAATTCAAAAAAGTGGAGTTCTCCAGTTGACTCTGAAAACAAGTTTAACATGTGCATTTATTAAATTTACACAAATACTGAAAGTTTCAGAGCTCTAGCTAGTCTGGAAGTGATAAATCAATCGCAAGGTTCCGGGACAACTGATAGCCAACAAACAACTTGTGAAGTCAAACTAACACTTGAAAAAAATTGCAAGTTTATTCTAATTTTAATTGAATAAGATTTTATTTTTCTAATCATCCTTGTGTGGGTAACTCAACAAAAAGGAGGTTATTAGGGTGCCCACAACCTATAGTAAAAGATTGACCAGCTTTCCTTACCACTTTTTTTCAAATAGATTATACATGATAAAACGCAATAAAAAGATTATATCTTTTTATTGCGTTTTACACTCCTTTAATAATATAGTACTTTTAATATTTTAATAATATAAATTATATAAGATAGATTTTTGAAAACTGTTTTAGCATTTCCTTATGGATACCAAAAGTGTTATATTGTGTTATATTACCATAACAAAATACATGATTGAAAAGGCAAATACAAAGAAAAAAAATTGGAGAAAAAGCGCGTACTAACGAACAGTGACTTCAAGGTCTACATGCATGGGTAGTATCCAATAGCGTAGCTACTAGATGCTACCCATGCATGAACTTCATGCCGCACATGCATGAATTACCCAAAGCTTCGAAATTAAGCCCCCTTCCCCCTCAATTTTTTTCAAATTACTTTTATGTAAGCTGTTTTTGCTAATTAGTTACTTTTACACATAAAATTAATTTGTTGTTATGATGTAGTTTTATTTTACTTTGTAAAGTAAGTGTCATGTTTTTTAAATATTTTATTTACATAAATTTACTTCATAAATAACTTTTTTTACATATAAAAAGTAAATTACATTTTTATGTAAATTTTTTACATAACTATAATCAAAATTAATTTTCAAAGTAATTTACTTTACACGACTTACCATTAAAAGTAAGTTATATTTACAAGTAAAAGTAAAAATGCAAATAACTTTTACTTGTAAAAGTAAATTACTATTTTAAGTAACAGTTACTCATTTAAAAAATTTGACTCAATTAAGTTTTACACGTTATATAAATTATGTAAAAAAAAACGAACTACTTTTAAATGTAAGTAAATTATATATTTTTATATGAGTTATGAAAAATAATTTACACTTAAAAGTAATTCACATTTTTACATCAAAATAAGTAAAAGTGCTATCCTATTGAATATATGATTTTGGATAAGTTTTTCTTTTAGTTAAACTCACCATATTTCCAATTCATTGAAAGTACTGGTAATAAAATGAGTGCTGCCTATCAAGGACAAAATTAATCCTGCTGTTAGAAACGATTTTCGTAACTTTCAAAACACAAATAGACCATATGAAGAGAGTTTCTGGATTAGACCAGGATGCCAAATTTTATAGAATCCCTTTTATATGCCAAAAGCAATAGCCACTGCTTCACTGCTTCTATCTAATGCACAATGGAACTTTTCTTTTATACAAGTCAGCAGTAGAACAAAAGTATCAGATTGTCGGAAAGTAAGTTGTTAAACACAAGATATTAGAGGTTTGTAATAAAAAAGTGCAGGTAGGAATAGGCTTAAAAAAACATTAAACTTTTTAAACAGTTTATTGAGTATTGAAGAGAGTTCTGGAAAATACATTTGTAAGAATCTAACAGCTGTAATGTAATGTTGTCCAGATCACAAGTTGTAAAAGAGTTTAACTGAAAAATAATTTTGGTAAAGGAAGCCAGAGTGATTGGGATGTTTAATAATGAATTAACTTGTTTTTCTTGGATGACAAGAAAAGCTTACCTATTAGAGTCTAGAGATAAGTAAGAATAAAAGTTATTTAAAAATAGTTTTACAATCATAAATTGGTAAAAAATAATTTTTACACCTTAAGAAAGGCAATAAGATCACACCCATATATGAAAGATGGAATGTTAGACTTGATTTGTTGATGACTCAGTTAATAATTTTTGTAAAGTCTTTAGAACTTAACTTCTGAGATACAATACAAGGTTTAGTAGTCTAGTAATAAATCGGAACAATTCTATTTGCACTTTTCAATTTTTAACTTATTTTTATCATTTCATTTCAGCTTCTTACAATGATAAAAAGATATTTGCCAAAACATTTAATGTGGTCAAGTCATTTAGTATGATGAGCATTAATATCGCCAATGACAACAATATTGGTTAAGTGATAATAATAAAGGACTTGATCAATTTTTTTATAAACAATATCAAAAAGAGTGCAGTTTTGAAAATAAGAAGGATATTAGGAATATGGAGAATGATAAAGAACACAAACTAAGGTAACCAAACCTGATTTTACAACAAATAGGTGAACTGATATGCAAGTATATGTCAAAGCCAAGCATGTATCTATTGTAACAAGCATATAACTATTGGAGCCTTTGAAAATCAAATAATAAATATCAACATTGAGATCTTAAAATGAAAAACCTTTTAATTTAATTTGTCTCACAAAAAGCATTATATCAGTATTAAGCATTATAGCATTATAACATTATAGTCTGCTAAACTTTGCAAGAGATTTTAAAGATGAAAAGCTACTTTAAAGACCAAGAATATTTGTAAAAGATTGAAATAAATCAGTGGTGACAATGGTTTTTTATGTTTAATATTTTATATATAGGCACTGTAGTCATGTTTTAAATTATTTGAGAGCTAGACTCATAATTACGGAGATTACTATGCATAAGTTCAGGCCTTGTTGTGAGATTTTATCATGTAAGGAAAACACGTAATGCTAATCACAACTTTTTTTTTTATATATAAACTTAATGTAATATTTTTAATTGATTATAAACAATTTATAGAGTGATTTTAGTTACCAATAAGATATTTGTAAACAAAATTTATGTTCATAAGTAAATTACTTTAAAAGAACTTTACACGATATTGAATTAATAAGAAACAAAAATTTTTAAATACATGTAAAAAGAATTCTTTTAAACAAAAACACTTCTTTTTTCTTTTTTTTTAAAAAAAAGGTTTTTAATTTGCTTTTGCATATTTTAAACTATGATGAAGAGATTAATGTTTACGAAATGAATTAGCTAGCAAGTAAAAAGTTTCTTCATTTAATAATATTGCAAAACATTCAAACACAAAATTTTACATTCCTTTTGAAACTAAACTTTACATTCTACGTTTTACTAACAATTACCTTCAAAACAAAATTCAAATTTTTAGAACTATATTTAATTCAAAGTCTTTTTTAAAAAAATTGATACAAAATAATCGCAGTTGCGGTTAAATACAATTTTTACGACTTAACATTTTCTGAATAAACGTCACATAAACAGTATTAAAAGATAATTTAAATAATAAAGTTTTTGCTTAACATAAAACTGCTAAGCGTGTACACAATTGCCTGCAAGTGCATGGCAATCTACATAACAAGCTATGCATATTGCCACTACCACACTTATTGCAGGATAACAAACCAAAAAACTGTTAAAAAGAATAGTTCTAATTTATTGGGCGCTTCATTAGATAGCAACAAACAGGAGCAAGAATTTAACACATAATTTTATTCATTAAAGTTATTAAATGATATTATGCAATTTTTCAACATTAAATATGATGATAACACTTAAACAACAAAAAAATACCGAAAAATTCCAGTTTCTGAGCCTTGATCTCTATGAAATATAAATAAAAAATATATAAAGAATTGTTGAATAAAAAAATATAAAGAAGTTGAACAAATGTGATACCACTAGTGATGTACTGATTAATTTGACAAATTTTGATTTACTAATTTTTGTAATTGAATAATGTTATTGTTTTGATAAATGATAAATTGCAATCATTTATATTGACAATAAATTATAACTTTAATGAACACATTTTAATACTTACAGTTTCTAGTGATATAAAATCAATGAGTTGCATATACTTACACATTAACAAGGCTGTTAATAGAGCAGGTGGAAATTTTGAAGAAACTAAATCCATAACTTAAGCATTAACAATTATTGCATTAACATTTAACATTAACAAACTTTTAAACCTAATTTTAAAAGATTTTTGTACAACTTTTTAAATTTTTAACTACAACCTATTTAACTTTTAAAATATTATTTTAGTTTCTTTTTTCTTTATAAAAATTAAAAAAAATGGTGTAAAGTTAGAACCAAAGCAAATGCCTAGTCATAATCATCTGGCTATTTTAATTAGTTATTTATGAACTTTAACCTGCAAAAGAAAGTGTAAACATCATGTTGTTAATTGTAACAAAGAATATGGCAACAAGCAACTACTTTTTTTTTTAAGTGAAATTTTTATAAAAGATTATTTCTTTTACAAAGATTTTATAAAGCTGTTGACATATTCCAGTGAAATATCCTACTTTGCATTTTAAGAAATAAAAGAATGTCTTATAACCTTCAAAGATTTGTAGTATTAACTTATAACTTATCAGTTAATTAAAATTTATAAATGCATTCACCATTTGCATCAGAAATGTAGTCAAGACAGTAAGACCAAGACTAAGACCAAGACATTTAGGCTCAAGATAAAAGACCAAACGCATGTTCCCTCAAAAATGGAACACCGCAAAATACAATGGCTTATATGCAAATAATAAAACAATAGCATATGACTTAATGTTTATGTAAACTAGACAATATATAATTACACAAAAAAATGCATTTATCAAAAATAATTTTTCTTTAGTTATAAAAATGAGCTCAAAAAAAGTAAATGTAATAAATTTGTGTGTACAAGTTCTACAAAAATAAAATTAGGAAACACAATAACATTAGGAAACATAAGGAAAACTGTTTACTTATAATCATTTTAATGCATAAAATTTTCAGAAAACAAATATATATCATATAATTAAAAATAATGACAGCGCAAAAAATAAGGAAATTTTGAAAAGAAATGGCACAAAAATGACAAAAAGTGAAATCAAACAGCTTGCTGCTTATTTTGACAATAATCCCAAAGCAACCATTAGAAAAGAAGCCAGAAAATTTAAAATTTCTATCACCCACTCATAAATTGTTAAAAACAAAGATAATCATAAAATATCGTCACCAGGAATCAATTACAAGTTAGTCTGACCAGCAAAGAGCTGTCACTCACCCTAAATGCAGACACTTGTATAAAAAGTTTTTTAACAAATTTTTTATTTTGGATGATGAATGTTATTTTACTTTGTCAAACTCAACAGTTGTTGGGAATGATTGGTATTACTCCAGTGAACCCAAGACTGCTTCTCCAGAAATCAAATACAAAAGAAAAGTTAAGTTCGAAAGCAAAGTATTGGTATGGCTTGCTGTTAGTCCCAAAGGTACGACTAGACCAGTAATCAAGCAATCTGGCTATCCTGCTAACAAAAATATGTACAAAAAAAATTGCATTGAAAATATTTTGATTTCATTCATGCGTAAACAATGATGATAATTAAATTTTTGTCTGAGCTTCAGCTCATTATAGCTCAAAAATGTAATTGCTTTGCTGGACAGTGAAAGTATCAATTACGTTTTTAAAAAAGATAATCCTGCCAACTGTACTGAGATAAGGCCAATCAAAGACTTTCGGTGTTATTTGAAAGGTTTAGTCTACAAAGGAAAGTGGGAAGCCAAAAATGTTTAAATTGAATGCAGTTCGTCAGATAACTATGAATCACTTGGTTTCGTTTTATATTTTAAAAATCTAACAATTTCAATTTATATTTTGAAAATCTAACAAATATTGGTATGCATAAAGAAATAGAGAAAATCTTTTTTTTAGGTACAAATTTTGTTGAAAGTGGAATACTATGATGATCAACAATTTATTATTAGTCACTAATCCATTCGTTGTGCTAAAAATTTTTGTAAGAATCAAGAAAGTACAATACAGGAACGATCTGACACCTATACCAATACTCTAAGTTTTCAAAACCAATACCAAAACTCCAAGTTTCAAGACCAAGACTAAGATAGTTAAATATAAGTCTCGAGATGTCTTGAGATCTAGACTGAAGTCTGGAGACCTACATCTCTGTATTACACTCTTTTAGCTTCATTACTCTATTAATAGAGACTTATTCTGAATTTCTGAAAAAGATATAAAGAAATATAGGATTTTGTAGCTTTTTTATTTTTTGGCCTCTATCTTATTAGGACTTGTCTATTGTAGACAAATGTTCCTGTAATGTAGAAATCTAAAAACAAATTTATTTATCTATTTACTGGAGACTATACATAAATTTTTTTAACATACAAAAAACAAATTATAGCTTCTATATATGAAGCTCTCTTTTAAACATTTTAATAGTAGCTTATGTAGGGAACAATTTAACAGCTCATTTTTGTTTTTATAAAGTTTTCAAATTTCTCTTGATAATTTGTGGTGTAGATATTACAAAAATTATGATCCATTAATATTAACCTATTTGGAATTCCAATTCAGCATCGTTTTATCAGACTAAGCCATAGTCAAAAAATATCCCAAGTGTGTCAAAATTTGTTGGCTTTAACTATGTCATAGTAGTAAATACAAGTTTTATTCTAAGTCATAAGTTTAATTCTAAGTAGTGATTGACCTAAATTCGGTTTCTGTATCGGTTTTGGCCAAAATATCAATTTGAACCGATACCGAAATTTTGGTCTCAGTGCTTTTTATAAATTCGGTAAAAAAGGAAAAATTGGTCAAAAAACATACCAAAAACCAAAAAATTTGTGAGATTTTAAATTTTTATCTAATTTAGAAAAATAGTTATTTTTAAGAGTTTTGACAAAATATTTTGAAAACTTTCACAAAATACCTGGAAAAAATCTTAATTTACAGAGAAAATCTGCCAGTTGTTAACTTTCGCTATTAACTTATATTGCCAACTTATGTATTAAATCTCAATTTGTGAAACATGTGTAATAAATTCTACCATAATACACGTATAAAAAAAACAAATGTAAAATTGTATTTTCAAATAAAATTTGCTAATGAGATTAATCTTGACTAGCCAAAATGTCGGTTTCGGCACCAAACTAGAGTATTTGAAATTTCGTTTTATTTCGGTTTCGGCTTTTTTTCTATTTCAGTCTATCACAAATTCCAAACCTTCATCATCTAATAGGATGGCATAGATGTAAGCCCGAGTTACAATGTTTTGTGCCAAATGTCAATGAATAATAATAGATCTTCTTGACTCTACTTTTAGATTTTTGCTTATGCCTTTATGGTAGTGGCTATGCAATAGCCTTAAATCTCTTAATGAGGGTATAGCTATAAATTTTATTTTAATAATTTTGAGGATGATTGGTAATTTCCTAAACTCTGTGGTAGCTCTTAGAGAAGCTAATTCCAATAATAGCTAAAAATATCTGAGTATTAACATTGCCATGTTGCACATCAAAGGTGTCTATGTTAGTGTAAAAAAATTGTAGAGGTTACATGAAAAAGCTGCAGAGGCTACATAAATAGCCTTCTTTTACAACTTTGGGTTAAATAGCTTATTGCTAAGGATGCCATGCACTATCTATGATTAAGTCAAGTCCTCTACTAAAAATATGAACAAGTATCTAAACAAAAGTTAAACGAAAACAATCATTAAGACCAAATTTCTTGAACCCATATTACAAATATTCGTGGGCTTAGAAGAAACTTTTTATCCCTAGAATCTCTACTAGAGCTACTTTCTCTTTTAAATACTAATTTAAATTCAGTTGTTTCATCTTCAGATCTCAGTGTTGATAGTTATTATACTTTAATGTACAAAGTCTCTAACAGTCACATGCTTGGCCTGGGCATATACTTACACATCATTTCACCTAATTAAAAATAAATTTATGCATCAATTCACCTGATTAAAATCTAATTAAAATCCAAAAACTATACTTTTACGAACTTTAGTTTAGTACCACTTCAATCAATCATCTTTCTTTTTGTTCTTTATAATTTTCCTTCTTCCCAAGACTGCATACTTATCAATGCTGTCTTTATTCAAATTGATCAAGCCCCATCAACAATATCCCTCAGCCAATACTGTTGCTATTGGTGACTCAATGTTCATCAAACTGACCCTATTAGGTGGAAGGGATGAGGCAAAGGACATTGCTTTTGAAAAATCAAAGGGTTTCCAAAAAGTCTAGCATCGTATATATATATATATATATATATATATATATATATATATATATATATATATATATATATATATATATATATATATATATATATATATATATATATATATATATATATAAGAGAGAAGGAAAAATATAGAATATAGAAGAGAAATATAGAAGAGCGGAAGGAAAAAAGTGATTCTTACGCCAACACATACATCACTTTTAATTACTTTTGACTTTCGTCCAACATTTTCGTGTTGGACGAAAGTCAAAACCATTAATTTAATTACAAATTAATTGTTATATAAAAAAACCACAAAAGCGCAAATTTAATTGACCAGAATGTTTTTAAAAACATTCTGAATGTTTTTAAAACATTCTGAATGTTTTTAAAACATTCTGAATGTTTTTAAAACATTCTGAATGTTTTTAACAATATAAACAATGTTTTTATTTTTATTTTTTTTAATAAAATGTTTTTATTTTTATTTTTTTTAATAAAATGTCTTTATTTTTATTTTTTTTACTGTAAATCATGCGCGGAGTGTTGCTACATCGACTATCTTATAGCCTGACTCGGAAGGGAGTGCTGCTACATCGACTGACAATTAGCCTGACTCGCAAGGGAGTGCTGCTACATCGACTGACAAATAGCCTGACTCGCAAGGGAGTGCTGCTACATCGACTGACAAATAGCCTGACCCGCAAGGGAGTGCTGCTACATCGACTGAGGGTTTGGTTAGGGCAGGCAGTCTATCATTATTAAAAAAAAAATTCCGGTCTTGCATTTTAATTTTTACTTTTTGTCAACAAAATATGGAAAAAACTTTCGGACAACATCTAAGGGTTCTATAAATATATATATATATATATATATATATATATATATATATATATATATATATATATATATATATATATATATATATATATATATATATACATATTCACGCTATTTGCGTGAAACTCTGAGTAATGTTTTAAATTTCGAGTGTTATAAATCGAGTGTTATAAATATTTGTTATAAATATAGTGTTATAAATATTGTTTTCCTATAAATGTAATCCTGTCTGGTACTATATATACAATTTCAATACAATAATATATCTAGTCATTGAAAACATATATTAGGCATATTGATTCAAGCCTTTCATAAAAACATAAAATATATTTTGTCATTATTCTGTTAAGTTATTTCAAAATATAGTCTTATTTCAAAATATAGACTTACAGATAAACTATTCTAATTTTAATTACAATTTATAAACTATTTTATAATTTATCAGGTTTGATAAAATCCATTTTTTTTTTAAAAAAAACAACTCAGAAAAAAGTAGTTTGAAAGCTTGTGTATAACTTTGCATGTCATTATAAGGTCAAATTGTATTCTATAGCATTCAAGAGATTCAAGATTTAAGATATTAAGTCTTGAGGAATAATTAAAAAGAATATGTCATCTTTTACAGACAATTCTAGCAAAATATTTCTGAAACTTTTCTATCCACATACAATTACACACAAATTTACGAGACTCTTATATAGGCGAAACATCAACTTTGTAGGCTCTTATCAAAAGTTAGGGATCGTTACTGATAAAAGATTTGGAAAGTAAGCAAGCACAAGAATGTGCCTTGTCTGCAATAAAGAACAGTAATTTTGAAACTTCGTATTCGAGGACACAATTATACCAATATCTTGAATAGATTTAATAGACTCAATAGGTGTATCAATGTTCATTGAGTATGAATGTAAAAAAATGGTAAAAAAAACTGTTTAATAAAGATGAAAACTTTTTTTGGTCACTATATTAAGCTGCCAAATATCTGACTATTCAGAACATCTTTTTAAGGTATTGAGAAAGTGTGTGTTGATACCATCATCTTTTGCTTGATACATCTTGCTGTCTTCTACAAACAGCTTTATGTCATATATAAATAAAATATGGCCTAAGACAGTCCATTGAGGTACTCCACATTTTACAAGAATTTTGTTTGAACATGAGTTACCCACAAAAACACATTGAGAATGATTTGTTAAAAAGTTTGTAATCCAGTTAAGCAATTCCTACTTAATACCATAGGAATGCAGTTTGAAAAGTAACTTAGAGTGAATCGCAGAATCAAAGGCTTTCTCAAAGTCTAAATATACAATATCAACATTTTTTTTGTTTATTGGCAGCAATGGTCCACTCATTTAAGGTTGGTAACATCTGTATACAGGTGAATCTACACTTTAAAAAGCTGCATTAATGAACAGAAATCAATTAATTAATAAGTAATTTGTAAGGCATTGCAAAATTTTACAAACAATGCACGCCATAGAAATAAATCTATAGTTAGTGATTTAAAATGAGTTCTTTTCTTGTAATCTCTATAGAGAATACATTTTTAGGAGGCCTTTCAAATGGCTAGAGATTGGATATTACTTTTCCTATAGCAAAGTACTGGAACATGTAATGAAACAGATGAGTTCAAATAATTACAAAAAATTTGCAAGAATGATTCAAAATATTGATTTTTGTTTGACAAGCATATACCAATTTAAATTAAGTAACCCTGTGTGTATTGCATTGTAATACGCTTTGTGAAAATTATATTTGGTGGTTTTTTTTACTAAATTTAGAATATTCTAAACTACAATTGAAAAGCCTTACAGTGTTCAGTAAACACTGTTCAAAGGTTCTTGTGAATGAAGTGATAGTTTCTACATTAAACACATTTTTATAGTTGCTGGTTCATATTAGATCTAAAAGGTTATGTTGTGTGTTTATTTGATAAAATACAAGCCAGTTTTGAACAGGAAAGGCGAACGATTATTTATTTTTTGCAACAACTTAACCTTGGTTTTTTAGATTTTTGAAAACATTTCAAAAATGCGCTAACTAAAGTATAAGGTAATAAAGCCAGAAACTGATTTTAAAGATAGTATACTATAAAAGACATTTATTTAAATTATCAATAAATATTATATTGTTAAACAGTGTACTTTTTAAAATTAATGAAAATGTTTTTAAAACAACTTGTACAACTAATTTTATAAACAACAACGAAAACCATAGTTTTAATGAACTTTTTGATAAATCCATATATTTAATAGTCATAACAAAGTTATTTTTTTTGTTATGCTATGAAACTTTCTAATAAAATTTGTTTACACTAAGCTAAATACTTTCAAATAAAGTTTTATAACACTATTAAGTAAATTATCATAGAATATTAAATAAAACTTGTATTTCAAAAGTATTTTTTTTTTAATGATGTATGTAATTTTTTTAAAACAACTTGTATTCTTAATTTTGTAAACAGCGACAACAACAAACGCGTTATAAAGTTAGTTTTTTATTAAATGATAATTAGATATAAGTTTTTTTTATTTAAAAGAGTTATATTATAAAAATATTAGAAAAGAATAAAGTTTTATAGTTCGTTGCGTTGGTTTGAAAAGGTTATAAATGAAATTTTTTGTATTAGGAGAATTTTAAAAAAATCTTTCAATTTTTTTAATTGTTTAATTAAAATTATTTATATCATTATATTTTTATTCGTTTATATATCTTTTTTTTGATTGATATATTAAAATACATTATTATATAAAAAATAATCATATATATATTTTTATTTAGATTTTATTTAAAAAAAAAGAAAAAAGAATATAAAAAAAACCCAGTTAGAAACTCATCAAACCAACGCGACAAGTTATTTAACCTTAGCATAATTACAAAACATAATTAAAAATAATTTTCTATAAGAGTTATTTTTTTAGATTTATATTAGTTGATTTTATTTAGAGCTAAAGGTTTCAATTTTTTTTCAAATTTTTCTTTTGTTAAGATTTCTTTCTTTTTATTTAGTTTTGCCTGTTATTAATTTTTTTCCTTTGTTGGTTTTATTCAGCGCATTTTTAATTATATAAAGAGCTGTGGTCAAGCTTTCAAAAAAAACATTTACACGAGTGGTCAAGATTGGAGTGCTATTGCATGCTTTTCCTGTTCACGGCTGAATACAAGCTGGCTTAAAGCATTTGCAGGGCACGCTTCTACAAATAAGAATCTCCAAAACTAATTGGGATTGACCAGTTTATGAGAGGCAGATTGAAGTCACCTGCAATTATACATGTAGAATCACAAGTTGATGTAATCCTATTAATTATATTACATAAGACTAAGGATTTTAAAATACAAGTGGCTGCACATGGTGGGTGGTAAATATGTGAAACTTGTATCTTTTGATCCTTGGAGAAGACAAACTGGTCAACAGGGACGTGTTCTTTTGTTCCTGCTATTTTTATCATATTTAGGTTGATTTTTTAATTTTATTTTATTTCTATTTTTATTTATACATATTTGAATTTATTATTTTATTATAAAAATATATTTTTTATATTTATTTTTGTTATTTCTATTTATTTATTATATATTATATTTCATTTTTATTTTCATCTATTTACAAAAATGATTAATTACAGTAATATAACCATGTTTAAACCTTGCCATAACCCTAACCCTAAGCCTGACTTTATGCTGACCCTAACCAAACACTCAATCGATGTAGCAGCACTCCCTTGCGAGTCAGGCTATTTTTTAGTTGATGCATGTACTTTTTGCTCCATAAAAGTTGCTTACAGGGACATTCTTCTACTTTCTTACAATTAATTTATTATTGTGTAAATTACCGGGTACAGAAAAATGTCCCAGATAATGCTCATGTTCCTGTAAGTATTCTTTTGTAAAACCTGTCCCTGTAAGTGATACTATAGGTGTGTATATATATATATATATATATATATATATATATATATATATATATATATATATATATATATATATATATATATATATATATATATATATATAATTAACAAAAATTAATATATCATAGTTAAACTTCATATCTTAAAAAACAAATTAAAAAAACAAGAATTTAAACTTCAACAAAAAAATAATAATATTCTAAATAAATTTTACATAAGTTCTTTGTTGTTGGCAACATCTCTACGAAACACATATTCTGAATTAACACGATTTATGATAGAAACCAGATTTTCATGTTCTATGTTTCGACAGTTGTCATCTATCTGCACAAAAATGACATTTTTTTAAATTTTATATATAAGAATGATAACCATATATCCCGAATATTTACATAGAGTTTATTGCATTGATTCACTGATAAAAAATGAAAAAGTTGCCCTAACTGGCATTAGTGCACAATTTAAAAAAATTTGTTTTTTTTTATTTATATTAAAAACAATACACCCAGTTACAACAAAAATCTAGTTTTTTTTATTTTATTGTCAATGTTTATGATAAGTTCTGTAGGTAAGTTATGCAACATGTACACCAATAAAAGATTTAACTAATCACCAAGAGTTAAAGTGACTTTATACATTTTACACCAATAAGCAAGTAAGCAACTTTACAGAGAAATTTTCACAAAATTTATATGTTGTTTTCATTGAAACTTTTTGGAAGTTTTTTTTTTTTACATTTTGGTAACCTTTTAAGTCTTAAATCTATGATTTTAAAAAATATAAATATGTTGATTACAACATTTAGACATTAATTAGGCAAGTGTTTGGAAAGTTTAAAAAAAGGATATAATGACATGCTGTCAAAAACCTTGATGTTTCTTATAACAAAAGCATAACTTCTAATTATTGTCTCACAGTAGTAAAAAAAATGAAAAGATGGTTGATGCCATGACCCCAGAAAATCTTTTGGTAGGATGATAGTACTACTATTTAGTAGTACTATCATCCCAGGGTTGATTATGGTTTATATATATATATATATATATATATATATATATATATATATATATATATATATATATATATATATATATATTATATTATATTATATTATATTATATTATATTATATTATATTATATTATATTATATTATATTATATTATATTATATTATATTATATTATATTATATTATATATATATATACATATATATTTATAAAATATATACAGTAGTGTCCTAAAGTAATTGGACAAACACCTTTTTGATTATATTTTTTATCGAGTTAACATTTCAAAATGAAATTTTGCATAAGCATGTCAAACTATACTACAATTATGAAAAAGAAAACAAAAATCCAAATTTGGGGGAAATTACTCAAAATTTTAATAAAAGAATGGAAATTATTGGCTCAAAAGTAATTGGACAAACTAAATATGTCATTTAACAAAAAAAACTTTCTCAACAAAGACTAAATTTCCAGCATTTTTTATGAAGAATTCTGTTAAATAATATATATGATGTTACATAGTGTCATATTCTGTTACATAATGTATATAATCTGTGCATAATCCTAGTAATTCGTTGGAAAACCTTTTGCCGCAATGACAGCATTACATCTACGTGGCATTGAATCAACCAAATTAAAACATCAATTGGTATTTCCTCCCAAGTGCGCTTAATCAACTCAAACAAATCATGCTGATTAGATGGTTTCCGAACACTAATTTCTCAATATGTTCCCAAAGATGTTCGATTGGGTTCAGGTCCGGAGATTGTGATGGCCATTTCAAGATACGAACTTTCTTTTGAGCTAAAAATTCTGTGACTAGCTTGGAGCTGTGTTTTGGATCGTTATTGTGTTGGAAAGTTCAATCACACAACATTTTATCTTTTGCATGTGGCAGCATTATATCTTTGATTATTCCTTTATACATGTTTTGGTCCACGATGCCTTAAACTCAATAGATTGGATCTACTCCATCATGGCTAAAACATGACCAAACCATTACTGAACCACCACCATGCTTTACTATAGGAACTTGGTACTTAACACCATTTTGAAGACCTATTAGACGTCGAACATATTACATACCATCAGAACCAAACATATTAAACTTTGACTCATCACTCCATAGTATGTGCTCTACGATTTTTTGCAGAAACAAAAGGTTTTTTAAAGGACAACGGCCAAAAAAGTTGTTTTGTTTTAAGCGACACTTTACCATTGCTTAAGAGCAACAAATTTGATGTGACTGGGTAAATTCTCTATGAATTTCTTCAACACTCTTGCGCGGATCTGCCTTTGACGATCTTACTACAAAAATATCTTGGCAAAAAGTTGTTGATTTCGGGTGTCCTGACTTTGTTGAAACTTGGAAGTGACACCATTGTTAAAAAACTTTTAATGCACAACCAACTGTTGATTGCGGAATGTTTGTATCTATTGAAATTTGTTGCAGTCTTACCGTTATTAGGTGCTTGTACAATCAACTTTTTCAATGCCTTGCTTAAATACTTATTATGTCCCATTGCAAATTATTGGTCATCGAATGTTTTTAAAAAAATCTGCCTTCAGAAAAAGAAGTTAAAATAGTCAAAGTTATATCAACGTTGTTAGAATTTAGTTTGTCCAATTACTTTTGAGCCAATCATTTCCATTCTTTTAGAAAAATTTTGAGTAATTACTCCCAAAAGAGAATTTTTGTTTTGTTTTTTATAATTGTAGTATAATTTGACACGCTTACGTGAAATTTCATTTAAAAGTGTTAACTTAATGAGAAAATAAAACAAAAAAGGTGTTCGTATAATTACTTTTGGACGCTATATATATATATATATATATATATATATATATATATATATATATATATATATATATATATATATATATATATATATATATATATATATATATACATCAAGTCTTGTTAAAGAGCGTTACACAGCTCATATTTCCCATATGCAATGACGATTTGCATACACATTCAGGAGTTTTAGGTTCAGCAAAAAATTTTATACTGTGTAATATTTAAATAATCTTTTAATATCGTTTATGTGACGTTTGTTCAGAAAATATTAAATCATAAAAAAGAGTATTTAACCATAACTGTGAATATATTTGTTAAAGAAACTTAACATTTTATATAAACTTTTTTTTAATTAAAAGATAGTGAATCAAATATGATTTTAAAAATTTTAATTTAGTTTCAAAGGAATGTTAAATAGTTAATAAAAAGTAGAATGTAAAATTTAGTTTCAAAAGAATACAAAATAATTTTGCAATACTTACTAAAGAAATTTTTTTATTATCATCTGCAGATTAATTCATTACATCTCTTCATCGTAGATTAATATATGTGAAAGCAAATATAAAACCTTTTTTTTCCTTATTAAAAAGGGAGAAGTGTTTTTGTATTGGAGAACTTTTCACAAATGTATTTAAAACATTTTATTTCTTATTAATTCAATATCATATAAAGTTCTTTTGACATTACTTATTTATAAACATAAATTATCTTTACGAATATCTTATTAGCAACAAAAATCTATCTGTAAATTGTTTATAATCTTTATTAATAATATTATATTAAATATTACATTATAAGCTTTATTAAAATTATTATATTTAGTTAGATCAGGTTATTCTGTTTGTCAGGCTATCCTGATTTTTCAGGTCAGGTTATCCTGCAACTGGTAACATGTAACCCAGTACAATCTGCTTCATGTCCTGCTGCCTTGTAGGATACGCCTTTTTAGGCAAAGGCTAGAATATGCCAACTCCGACTTAACACCACCTGCCTTGGAGCTCTTGGTTGAGTAAAGGCTAGAGATAGTGTCTCGATAAAAATACTCATCAAATGTTAAATGCATCCGGCTACTGTCTTGTAGAAGGCCTCCTAGGCAAAGACTTAAGGGGTAAACAGATTCTATTTGTTGACCAGCCTCGCACCCCTTCTTCATCTATTAGGCTGGCGCAGATGTATTTTTAATACATTGTTTCCAGTTTAGGATGTTGAATGCTGGATCTTCTTGACTCAATGCATGGGTTTTGCTTGTGTCTCTGTTTTTATGACTAGGCAACTCATTCTATTATCTCCTAATGAGGGTACAGCTCTATAATTCAGTTTTATACTTCTGAGACCGGCTGGTAGTCAAGTTTCCCAAACTCTGTGGTAGCACTCAGATAGGCTGATTCCATCAACAGAAGAAAAATATCAAAGTATTAACAGTGCCATATTGCGCATGGATGGGGTCTTTGTACTTTTGGTGTGCATTGCGGAGACCACATTTGGAGCCTTTTGTTACGGCTTAGAGTTTATTAATAGTAATGAGGCAATTGCTTGGGGTATTAAACAGTGTTCTGAGTACTATCTATGCTTTGAGTCAAGTTCTTCAACAAATTTAAAAATGAATAAAGTCCCAAAACCTATAAAACACAAAAAACCATCATCACCACCAAGTTCTCTTACCTATCATTCATTAATAATCCTGGTCTTCGAAGTAACTTTTCTTCTGTTGAGTCTTATCTCTTGCAAAGTTCACCAGACCTACTTGCTCTTTGTGAGACTAATTTGAGTTCAGCTGTCTCATTTTGCGATCTTAGTGTTGATGGTTATCTTCCTTTAATTCGTAAAGACTCCAATAGTCACATGCTTGGTCTGGGCACTTATATTCGAAAGAATTCACTCATTTGTCATGAAACTAGATTTGAATCAAAAGAATATTCTTTCATGTGCTTTCGTTAAGCACTCTATCACCTTTCTTATTGTTGAATATTGCTCTCCATCATCTCAAGACTGCACTCTTTTTAATGTTATTTCTGATCATATTGACCAAGCCCTCTCTCTTTATCTATCAGCTAATATAGTTGTTGTTGGTGACTTTAATGCTCACCACTCTTAATGGCTTGGCTCTAGTGTCAGTGATTCTGCAGGCATTAATGCCCACAACTTTTGCCTTTCTCAATCCTGAACTTAAATAGTCAACTTTCCAACTTACTTTCCAGACAACCCGAATCATTTACCTTATCTACTCGACTTATGTCTTGTTTCTGATCCTAGTCAGTGTCTAATTTCTCCACATTTATCCATAGGTGCTTCTGATCACAGTTTAATCTCTCTAAAACTAATAACTCATTATTCTTCATCACCTGAATTCCCCTATTATAGTACCTCTAACAACTACCTAACAGCTGACTGGGATTCTTTCCGTGATTTTCTTTGCAAAGAAAATCACGGAAAGAATCCCCTTGGTTAGAAATCTTTCGTCTTGGCCCTTGGTTAGAAATCTTTCGTCTTCTGGTCAACAATTGTGCTTCTTACATAACTTCATGGATTCAGGTTAGCATGGAATCTATTGTTCCCTCTCAACAATTACAGGTCAAGCCTCACTCTCCTTCATGGTTTTCCTCACACTGTGCTGCTGCAATTGCCAATTGAAACCGTTACTTCCATATCTATCAGCAAAACAATTCTCCAGAAAACAAACGTCTGTTTATTACTGCTAGAAACTATTGTAAATAGGTTTTGTCTAACGCCAAAACCCGCTATTCTCAAGTCATGAAATCTCGTATCTCATATAAAAAATTAGGCTCTCATGACTCCTGGAATATCTTTAATGGTATTAATAAAAAGGCAAATCTTTAATTCTACCTCTCTTGTATGGTTCAGACTTTGTCACCTCACTTAAGACAAAGCTGAATTGTTTGCTAAAAACTTTTTATCAATATCATCTCTTGATTCCACTAGTTGCGTTCTACCTGATACAGCCATCAAACAGGTTGATCCATTGCCTGACATTTGTATCACTCCAGCTTCTGTATCTAAAGTGATTTCCTGCCTAGACTCTTCTGCAGCTTGTAGCCTGGACAACATACCTGTTATTGTCTTGCAGAAGTGTTCTCCGGAGCTGTCGTCTATACTCTCAAAACTATTCAACAAGTGCTTATCAGAGTCTTGCTTTCCAGCCTGCTGGAAAGCGTCATCTGTTATTCCTATCTTCAAAAATTCTGGAGAGCGATCTGATTCGTCTAACTACCGTCCCATTAGTCTTCTTCCTATCATAAGCAAGGTTTTTGAATCTTTAATTAACAAACACTTAATTTCTCATCTTGAATCTAATAAGTTACTTTCTGACCATTAATATGGATTTCGATCTTCTTGTTCTACAGCTGATTTGCTAACAATAATAACCGATAGGTTTTATCATGCATTAGATAAAGGTGGAGAGGTTAAAGCCATCGCTCTTAGCATTTCTAAAGCTTTTGATAAAGTTTGACATGCTGGTCTTCTCCATAAGCTTTCTTCTTATGGTGTATCTGCCAACATCTTTAAGATTATTGAATCCTTCCTTTCCAATCGTAGTATAAAAGTTGTCCTCCATGGACAGCACTCTTCTTCTTATTCTTTAACTTTAGGGGTTCTTCAAGGTTCTATCCTTGGCCCTATACTCTTTTTAGTTTACATTAACGATCTTCCAGATATTCTCACATCTAAGGTGGCATTGTTTGCTGACGATACTACCGTTTATTCTTGTTGTGATAAGAAACCAACACTCTCTGATTGCTTGGAGGGGGCATTTGAGATTAAAAAGGATCTCACTTCTGCTACAGCATGGGGCTTGCAGTGGCTGGTGAACTTCAATACAGATAAAACTCATTTTTTTTTCAGCCAATTGTTATTGCAATAAGTTAGATCTTCCTATATTTATGAACGTGATATACTCGATTAGTCATCTACTCTTCATCTTCTAGGATTAACTCTTACTTACAATCTCTCTTGGAAACCATATATCAAATCAGTTGCAAAATTAGCATTTGCTAAGGTTGTATCTCTTTATCGAGCTCGTCACTTTCGTCGGATTCTATTCTTTATCTCTATAAATTTCAAATCCGGCCTTGTATGGATTACTGTTGCCATATCTGGGGCGGATTTTCTAATTATGCTCTTTCTCTTTTAGACAAGGTGCCAAAACACATTGAAAACATAGTTGGACCTGCTCTTGCAGCCAACCTCCAACCATTATCACATTGTCGTAATAATGCTTCTTTTTCTCTTTTCTACAAATACTATAATGGGCACTGCTCTAAAGAGCTAGTGTCTTCTGTGCCATCTACTAAAATTTATTCTCGTGTTACTCGTCATTCAACTAAGTTTCATCCTTTTTCTGTGACTGTTCCTAAGTGCTCCTAAAACGCTTATTCATCTAGTTTTTTTCCTGGAACATTAGTTCTATGGAATTCGCTTTCTTCATCTTGCCTTCCTGATTCATATAATTTGCAATTCTTCAAGTCGTCTGTCAATCTTTATCTTGCTCTATAAACTTTATCTTTTCTCTTCCAGTAACTTCCAACTGTAATTTTTTTTTTTTTTTTTTTTTTTTTTAGATTATTCACCTCCCCAAGGCCCGAGGGGCCACTACAGTCGAGGAGGCTACTAATTTTTTTTTTTTTTTTTTTTTTTTTTTTTTTTAAAGTTGTTATTCGTGGTGCAACCCTATCTCAACTCTTAAACTCCGAAACACGAACCTTGCCGAGCAAGGCCGCTGCGCGGAGAAACTAAGTTGAGCGCGGTACTTCGAGGGACGTGGTGGGAGTCGAACTCCGAACCTCTCGCTTACAAAGCAAGCGCTCTTACCACTACACCACTACCGCATATAATTAGTGGTTGCTTGCAGCCTTGTTAGAAGCGAAGATGTTTAAAAAAAAAAAAACTATTACATTAAAAAAATATATACAAATAATTAAGTTGTAATAGAAAAACAAAAGATTATGTTAAGAATAAAATTGTTTTAAGAAATAACTTATAAGGAACAATAATCTTTTTAAAATACGGAATTTAGATTCCATCAGTAATTTTTGTTATATGAGTTTAAATGATTTTTAACGCAGTTTTAATGAATTTTACTTCAGGCAACAGGTAGTGCTTCATTGGTAGAAGTATATCGAATACAAAAGACTTATCAGAGGTATAGACGATAGGTGCGTAGACGAGTTATATAAAAAATATATATTTAACTCGTTTTGCAGTAAATAATATTATTGCAGGAATTTAAAAAAGTTTGTCTTTAAAAAATAATAAAATAGAGAAAATTATGACATCAAATTCAAATTAGGCTAATGCGTTAAGCATTTTTTATTTAAAACAAGGCCTGCATATACATATTCAAATGTCATTGACAAAAACCTTGGCTTTCTACTTCATATGAAAAGTTTTGCATACTTCTGTTAATTTTTTTTAAACGACTTATTTTTATATAACCTCAAAGTGCCTTTTCACCTTAGGAACTTTACACAATAAGTGATTTTGCACAACACAAGGTTGATGCAATAATACAAGCTGATGGCTTTCAAAATTATAGTTTTTTTAGACTTTAATTTTATGTATGGGTAATGACTGAAAAAGTTAAAAAAACAAATATACAGCAAAAAATATATTTTGTCAACAAATTCCCATAATGCCATTGTTATATTTAAGCATAACATATTAGAACAATTGAAGTAATTTTTTACAATTAGGTCTTCTTTCTTTTTGGAGATCAAGACTAAATACTTTATTTTGATACTACCACAAGGAACAGACACAATTAGGGTTTTTATATTAGTTTTTCTTCCCCTGAATAAGTTGTCTTTATCATGGGCAAGGACCTTTACTTGCCGTTTAAGTAAAAAACAATTTTAAAATCCTTTTAAAATATTAAGAAAAACTTTTCCATCAAAATTCAGTTAAGATAAAAATAGAGGTTCTAGTGAAAATAGAAAACTCATATTGCTATTTAAGAGAGACAAAATACTGTGAGCGATTACTGGTCTAACACAACTATATTTCCATATAGCACAAACTTAACAGATCTGGTAGATGGCAACCTTTTTATGCATTGCCTTATGTAAAGGGTATGATATTTTTTCTGTCTTTTTGCCACAAACAATATGCACCTTAGATTAGAAAAATTTTAATGCACTCTGGTTTTTCACACAAAGACACTAAGTTCCAGCAACTGGTTATGATTACCATCACGTAGTTGTTTAATATAAATCTGAACTTTGCAAAATGAATGGATTATATGCAAATATTACAGGGTTCCTTGAGTAAAAACTGTCTGAGCACTTAGAATTACATGTTCTTCTTTTATAGTAATTAATTCCACAGTATTGAGCAATATTAAAAAAGAAAACCATTTTTGAAGAGGCCACTTTTATTTTTATACTTTATACACTTTCAGAATTACGCTGTATTAAACAATAGTCACCTTAAGAAAAACTCATTTTATAAATGAGGTTTTTATAAGTGCCTAAAATAGCTACTTATAAACTATCTAAGTTAAACTCGGACAACATATGATATACATTATATTGAATAAAATTAACTACTAATTTAATTAAAGACAAAATTTTAACAAAGGGATTATAAATTTTGGTAGAAATTTTTTTTTTTTTTTTTTGTAATTCATGATTATGAGAATTATGAAAAATGATTTCACTTTAATAACTTTAAAACCAAAATAAAAATATACAAATTCATTAACAGTAATTAATTATTTAAAAAACTATAAAATTCATACATTTTTTGTCAAAGGTGCATATGCTTCCCAGTATTTCAGTGTTGATCCTATGTTTGAAGCTTCATTACAAAACAGAGCGTGCACTATGAACACCAAAACCATATCAAATAATTATGCATTACTAAATATATTTTCTTTTTTTTTTACAGTCCAATATATTATTAAGTTATAATTACTTCATTTCAGTTATAAAACAACTTAAATTAACTTAGAATTAATAGATTTTACTTTTTATATATATATATTTTATGATATAGATAGGGGAGAGAGGGGAGCACTTTTTCACATAAATGCTAACAAAACAGTTATTTTTTATTATAATCAAAATTTTATTTCAAATATATCTAGCACACATATTTGGCAGTAACTATTACTAAGAAGGGTTTTAGTATTATAATTATCCGCAAAGTTACAAAAGATTTTCTAACACATGTCTAAAGTGCCCAAACCTATCTGTGGTTGGGAGGTTTGGGCACCCCTGTGGGGAGGTTTGGGCACTGTATTTAATATACACGATATTGTTTTAATATACTACTATGCTTAAGTATTATATAGCATTGCTATAAAATTGTAATACAAACATTTTTTCTTATCATAGAATTTACAAAAAATTAAACAATGTCACTTAGAATAAATACCGCACGATGTTGGACTTAACAAGACTTATCTTAAACTTGGTATGACCCAAAGAGGCTTGTCAAATTTATATTTTAGACTGCCACGTTTTATCCATGTTGTTGGTGTAGGCAATTTTGTCTTTATATCCTCCAGGGGGACGCTGGCTATGTCCTCGATGTCAGGAAACATAAACGTATTTCTTATCTTACTCGCTCTCATGAATTTAACAGTTGCCATGGAGTGATTAACCTCTTCGACTATTCCAACATAATGATAAACAGTTTTTTTGGTGTCAAATTTAACTAACACAAAGTTATTGATCTGGAATTTTCTATACATAACAATCACATCGTCTACATCAAAATCTTCTTCCGATGAATCGATTTCAACAAGGTCTACATCAGAAACGAAAGCATTTTCTATTTCATCATCACTGCTAATCTTCGTGCTTTTCTCATTTCTAGAGCATTTTCGATTTTTGTTGAGCTCTTTAATCTTAGCTTTTCTTTGTCTTTCTTTTACTTCCATTTCTATAATTCTTTTCTTGGGTGTGTCTGTCAATACTCTAGTTTTTCCTTTCTTCCGTTTCATGCCATCCAATTTCCTGGGGCCGGCTTTCGGAAATGGTCTTACTAAATCAGGTGTTACATTGACAGTGCCCCTAGTCTGGCTTTTAGAGATTCCAGTTGAGATGGCCCAGTGACTTCCACATTTGAACTTGTACGATCCTCTAGACTCAGATTTTCTTCTGTTGAAGGCTGTTCCATGATAGGTTGTTCTAAAATCGATTTTTCTGTAGCAACATTATTCTCTTCCGACAAGCAGCGATCAGTTATAGAAGAACAAACAAAATCTTCATCAGAGAAAATGTTTGAATTGAATGGCCAAATGCCAGGTTTTTTAAATCCTGTTTGAATATTTTGTAACTTGAATGCAAGTGGGATGGCTTTTGCTGCTAATTTTGGGATTTCATAAATTGTTACCGTTTTGCCAGGATTGCTTACCATCTGTTACAACAGTGTTATAATAAGTTTTGAGTGGTCCATAGACAGTCAGGTCTAGGGGTTGCAGTTTATGGCTGCAGTGCGGTGAGAAAGTTATTAAAATAATGTCTGATTCTTTACAAAAATCAAGAACTGGTACTGAAATATGGCTCTTGTGATTGTCCAGCAGCAATAGAACTGGTGAGGAAGGCGTTGGTTTTGTGTGTTTTGCAAAATGGTGTATATATTTTAAAAAACATGGTGCTGTCATCCACCCTGAAGGATGTGCTGCTCCATCTGAACCAACAGGTGCATTATTTAGCATATATGTTTTGAAATTAATCCGCGGGAATATGAAAAAGGGTGGTATTGAGTTACCCAATGCATTAATACCGCAGCAAACCATTACAAGTGTCCCTCTTTCAGCTGACGTTACTTGCCCAACTTGCTTAGTGCCTCTGAGAGCAATCACTTTCTGGGTTCGTTGTACTGTTGATAATCCAGTTTCATCTATATTGTAAATAGACTCAGGGCCGAAGCAATGCCGTTCATATACTGCTTTAAGATTTCAAAAAAATCTCCGACATTTTTCTTATTGAAACTTGTGGCACGTGAGAGACTGGTAACTTCTGGTGTCCTTATCGAAAGATGAGGTTGTCTTTTAAAAAATCCCCTTACACAATCATTGGATGCAAGTTTCTTCTCATTCCAGTTGTCTGGTATTTTTTTATTAATAGCAGTGGCGTATTCGTAAACCAATTCACGTGCCTTCAGTTTTGACATTCCATGGTTTAGTTTAAACAATGTTACAAGATATTCTGAAATTTTTTCTTCTTCATTTTTCATGAATATTTGCGATGATATAAATTTAGAAGAAATATCTTTCACAACGCCACCCTGTTTTATGTTTCTTTGAAGGTTAGACCTGGGTATATCATATTTAATCGCAGTAGTTTTAATTTTTCCTTCTTTAGAAACCTCTTCCAATGCACGCAAAATAACATCTTTAGGTATTTCACGTCGTTTATTTTTCTTTTTAAATGAAAACGGCATTGTCCTGAAAAGAAATGATTAAACATTCAATTCAAAAGGCATAGCAAAAAACCACAAACGTATGACACCAAAACAAACTACAAAAAAGGGGGAGCATTGGGCATGCCCAAACCTCCCTCTTACCTGCGTGCCCAATGCTCCCTATAACCTCACTTTTTAAATAAATTTGAATAAGTTTATTTTTATCAAATGTTGAATTCTAATTGCCAGGTAAATATAATGTTTATTAAATGCAAAAGAAAAAGTTAACACAGATACTTACACTTTCATGCAGATTTCTTTGTTATCTTTCTTCAAATCCCAAACAAAATATTTACTTTTGTACGCAACAAACCATTAAGCGCATGTAACTTGACAACCAAGTGAAATGACAACTGACACTTTTGATGAGCAGTGTTGCCAGTTATAAAACTATAGTGCTATGGTAGAAAACAAAAAATATCTAGAATAGATTGTGAGAAATGAGGGGGTGCCCAAACCTCCCAAATGCCCAATGCTCCCCTCCCTCCCCTACTTTTAAAAATGACTACTACTTTTAAATTTGTAATAGAAATTTTGATTTAGAGTTTTCTAAAATAGATTTTCATTTTCCAAAATCAATTAAACTTTTAAACTATTTAATCATTAAATCTTGTTGCAAATCATGAAATGAACTGGTAATCATGTTCTGTCGAAATAATTTTTTTTCATAATAAATAACTTATTATAACTAACTGTAAAGAAGTAAAAACTTGACATTATTTATTTGAACTAGTTGTAAATGTGTTGACATCGTTATTAAAACATTTTGTTTAAAAACATATTCAATAAAAGGAGTAAGAAAATATAATACAAAATGTTAAAAATAATTTTAAATATTATCTTTTTCATTCGATTCTTTACATAAAGTTCTATTTTTTTGCATTTCAATTTCTTCTAAAAGCTTGTTAATTCTTGTAGCTATAGCAACCTGCTTCATTTGTCGTAACTTTTGCTGCTTTGTTACAACTGGTGGTTCATTTTTGTTTACATAAGTCCAATCTGGTAGATCTGTTAATGGTCCAAATGCACTACCATCTATTGCTTTCCCAATTTTTCTTCTGAACTTTGAACCAGCATTGCAGGTAATGGATGTTGATAAATAATTTTGTTTGCTCAAACAATACTTTATCTTGCAAAAAATTCCAAACTCGATTCGTTTTGTTATATAATACATTCTTTTAAAAACTGCACCAAAATTGAAACTTTACTGAATGTAAACTACTAAAACTGAGTGTAAACTTCAAAACTTTCATTAGACAATCAAATCATTTTTTTAAAATAACGCAGGCTTTTAGACTTTCATGTAAATTTATCACGAATCCTTTACGGAAACCGACTTGGTAAACAGCTGCTGACTGCTGATCTTTTTACCAGAAGCAGTTTTTTTCGTGTATTTGCATTTTCTTTTTTTTTCTTTTTTTTTATAGTGCTTTATTACAATCTTTATGTAATTTTGTTTTGTATTAAAATTATTAAAAGTATTATAAAAAAAGAAAACATTACAAATGAATGTTTTGTTAAAAAAAAACACATTAAAAACGTTGAAACTCAAAGAAGTAGTCAAAGTCAAAGAAGTAGTCTTGTCAGCGCTAAAACTAAACGCGTTAAAATAATTGCACTTGATATACCGTAAAAACCCCTAATTCCGGATGTAACCTAATTCCGGATGGTTTTAGTAAAAAGTTTCATAACTCCCTTGATATAATGAATTTATGAATAATTTTTTTTTAATTAATAAACGTCTTTACCAGACAAATCGAAAAATATAAAAAAAAATTATATAAACTAATGCAATCATGAAAGATTTCAATTTGAAATCTCTCATAACTAAAAAAACAAAAAAAAGGAAAAAAATAACTTTGACTTGCAACAAAAAAATTAAAAAAGTAAAACACTATTTTGTGCAGAATTTTATGCTGATTATTTTAGCCAAAAAAAAATTAAATTACCTTTTCAAATAATTGAAAAAAATGAGAAACAAATTTGCTACCAGCCGAAAAAAAAAGACACCTAATTCCGGATAGAGGTAATTATTATTTTATGTACCTAAAAAAAATAATAAACAAATTAGCCAGCAGCAATAAACAAATACACTTTTGAGTCCCGGATACAGTTAATTACAATTGGCTATTTTATTTTTTATCACTTTCATGCACATAATGTAATATATTATGTTCATGAAAGTAATAAAAAATAAAATAGCCACCAGGGAAAAAATATTTGACACTAATCCAGATACAGCTATTTTTTTTAGCATCCATAAAGTTAACGCATTTGTGTTAATTGTATTACTGTATTAAAGAATATGGATAATTTTAAACAAAAAGAAGAGCGAGAGAGTCGAATCCAGCTAGCTATTCAAGCTGTTACTGAAAAAAAAATGTCATACGTACAAGCTGCTAAGTGTTATAATGTAGCAAAATCTACACTTTTTGACAGAACAAAAGGACCATCTAATAATCGAGGAGCGCCAAGAAATGATGAGCAACATCGCTGAAGCTATTATTATTGATTTATTAAAATTTATGAGTGATATAGTCTTCGGCTTGAATAGAAAAGACGTGTTTATTGTTGTTGAAAACTATTTAAAATAATCAAACCAACGTAGTCTATTCAAAGACGGCAAACAGACTAGAAAATGGTACTCCGGTTTCATGAATAAATATCGTAAAGAAATATGCCCAAGAAAAGTAAGCGGTATGCAAACTATTAGAGCTGTGGCCACACAACCAGCTATAATTGACAATTGGTTTGAGCAATTAGCAGTAGCATATAATGAACATAATTTAGGCGATAAGCCGTTTCAAATATTTAACTGTGATGAGTCTGGTTTGCAATTTGATCAAAGCAAAGTCAAAATTATTTGTAGAAAAAGAACAAAAAACCCTAAAAAGCTAGCTCCATCGAATGAAAAGCAAATGACGACAATCTTGACTTGTTGTGACGCATTTGGTAATTATTTACCTCATCAATTTGCCGGCTCATACCAGCCATTTTTTACAGCCACTAGATGTTGGCGTTTTTAAAACAGTAAAAGGCGCATGGAAGAGATTTGTCGAAAGTTATTTGACTAAAAATCACTTTCAAAGCCTGACTAATCGACATTTTCCGTTCATGTTTAAGGATCTCATCCAAAATGGTGGGTTTAAACCTGAAAATGCACGGAGTGGTTTCAAAAATACTGGTATATTTCCACTCAATCGTTCGCAAATTTCTTCTAAAAAAACTTCTATTGGTGCTGTGTTTCAAGCTGTCGAAAACAACAATATTGAAAATTTATTTGATTTTTCAACAGTATCTAGTCCATTAGTTATGGGAAATGCTATCAATACACCTAACACACCGTCAAGAATGTCAAATCGTGAACTTTTGCTTAAAAGCTTTGCTACTTTGAATAATGCTGTTCAACAAATGGGCAAAGATATAAACAAATCAGTGTTAAATATGGTTCGAGATCAATTGAAACCAACTCTAAATAAAAGAGTTCAAAAAAGTGAGAGAATAAAGCGACCAGCTAATTATAATATGACTTCGGCGGATGCCATAGCTTACGATGAAGCTGAACAAGAATCAAAAAAACAAAAATTAGATGAACAAGCTGCAAATAAATTTACTAGAGAACAAAAAAAGATTTCCACTGCTACTCAAAAAGCGAAAAATGCACAGAAAAGAGAAGGAAAAAAAAAGTTGAGACAAAGTCAGTCGTCTAAAATACCAGGTAAAAAAGGTATAAAGATAAAGAATCAATTAGAAGACCCTCATTTTCCTCAAGCTTCAAATAACATTTTAGTATCTGATGATCTTCTGTGTTATTCTTGAGAAATTAATTGGACAAATAACTTAGATAACCAATGGCTTGCGTGTGAGCAGTGTTCAAATTGGTCATGCATTGAATGTGTCTTTATCGTCCAACCATGGAATTTATTTGTAACGAATGTGTATAAAATAATATATACTCTTTTTTTATTAAACGATTTCATTTTTTTAATGGAATAAAATAATTATTTTAATGTTAGTATTATTTGTGTATGTGTTTTTCTGTATTTTGTACGCATCTGGAATTAGGGACATAAACTCCTAATTCCGGATAAAAACAATATTTTTTAAAAATAAAATAAAAGATAGGTTTATATTGCAAAATTAATATTTTTTATATCGTTTGATTTGTCTTCTTATGAAGTTTATTTATTTAAAAAAATTATTTCATTTTCTTTATATTGAGCTAGTTATGACAATTTAAGTCCTAAACCATCCGGAATTAGGGGTTTTTACGGTAAACAATTGTTTCTTTAAATACATCTATTTGTTTGTTTTAGGCAAATATAACTTTTTTTAAAGAAAATTTTAGTCTAATTCACTCTAAACTCTCATCAATAAATAGGTTTGGAGTTAATGTGTTTTTGAACCCTGTCTAGAAGAGAGAAAAACCTGATTAGAAAAACCAGTCCAAATAAGACAACAGTATTACATACAAAGGCGATTAAGAAATAGATGTAAAGAATGGAGTTAGGATTAAGAAAATACCAAAAGAGTGCTAATTTTACAATGAGTTTAATATTCAATTTGAAACAATTCGAGAAAATGTAAAGTAAAAGACTCGAGTTTTAACATTCATCATCATAGGTAAATCAAAAAATGTATATCTTTATACTTATATTAAAAAAGGATGGCTTGTAAAAGATTGCGATGATTGAAGCCTGGGTACAAAAAGCCTTAATATTTTTGCAACACCTGCCCCAAACGTGAGAGCAATATGTTGATGAAATATCAATTTTTTAATATTTAAAACTAAATTTATATTCATTAATAAATTTTAAAATTCAAACAATAATCTCTTAGCGTTTAAGAATTATGACCATACAAAGTTTGATCCCCCATCTCTCAATTTAAAAGGGTTACAAATTTTATAAAGATACATTTTTTGAACAAAAAGGTATTACTTTATGAAATTAAAAATTTATCTTTTTTAGTTTCTATTTTTTTCCCAGGTCACAATCATCGTAATTTTTAGCAAAGCATCTTTATTTGACATAAGTATAAACACATAAACGTTGAAAGTTAGCTCCATGTCTGCAAGTTAGCTGTTTCAAATATCAAAAAAAATGCTGCATCCACCACAGATAGAAGATAAATAAAGGATTACGATTAAAGTAACTTTTTTATAATAAGTTTTTACCGTAAGTAAACTTTACCAAATGTTTGCAGCGCAAAGTAGTTTCGATAAGAATAAACCAATAGTCGCAAAATGCTAATACTCAACAGCATTGTCAATATTGGATGTTTAAAGATGTGGTAATATAATATGTTGCTAACAATCTTCGTTGTCAAATGGCTATCTTTATAGAACCTTTATAACTTGTATTTTTTTGCTATTTTCAGTTCTGGTAAAAAAAACTCGCTTTATTTTATTGAAACTAAAAAGTATATTATTTTGAATTACTTTTTATTTAAGTTGTTATCATAACATGATTTGAAATATCAAATTATAATAATGTGTGTTTTAAAACCTGATGTTTTTAGGAATTTTTTTTGCAGGACTTGGTTCAACAAAAACAAAATATTTATTAAATTCTCTGTTTTATAAGGTAATAATTTAATATTAAGTTTAGCAGTCATTGGCAAAATATGGAGCTTTTAAATTTTTACTCCCAGTAATTTATTTTATTATGAACCAAATGCATTTAAAATTAAAACCAAGATGTTCACATCTCTTTCCTTATCAATGTCGCTTATCTAGGTATAGCCGGCAATTTACCTTTTGGTTCGAAGCCAGAACTCTAACTACTGTCAGTGGAGGACTGGCTAAATATACTTTAACGGGCTGGAAAATAGTTAATGGGCCCTCCAGACAACACATATATTGTTAAGATGGCCCATTCCGCAACTTTCCAAATTATCAGCCATTATATAAAGACACACCAAAGTTGGAAACACGAGCTAAACCATGACCTATTGGAAACATGAGCATAACATCAAGTATGTACATGGTATTTAGCAGTTTCTATAATCTTTTATTGCAGTCCATTGTATAGGCCGTGATAGCTTCAAACACCATGATTGCTGTCCGATAAGCAGTATCGCAAATCAAAACCAATATGTAATTGTGTAATTAAAAGAGTGCAATTTTGAGAGATGTTTTTACAGTTAATTTTTTTTTATAAATAAAAATTAAATGTATCATCACCAGCGTAATTTAACAGAATTGTATTAAGTATAACTTAATTTGTACCTAATGACAAAATAATAGTTAAATTTATTCGACATGCAGCATAACATCACAAAATAAGAACTTCACTTATTCGCTTGGCTTCGGACTTCGGTTGTCTATAAATCTGGCGAAACATTTGTAAACTCATGCATGTTTTTAACACAAAGCAAGTAACATCAATTTTAACAACACACTGTTTTTGAGGACTGCTAACAAAACTAATGATTGACATGATATGATGATGCGTGTACAATGTCAAATGAGCTCAACACCAGTGGGCACGCATTATCCGGAAATCGTCCGTGAGACGTCTTCTATACGTCCAGACGTCCGTAAGACGTCCAACGGACTTGTTAAGCTATGTAAAACTTAAGGCGGATTTCCATTTACAAGAAATTTTCCGCGGAACATAAAAATTGCACCAATCCAATCATGTAACAAAAAAATCTTAAATTTTTTTGTTACATGATTGGATGATTTTCTTTTCTTTTCCGTTCCGCGGAAAATTTCCTGTAAGAAGAAATCCAACTTTAAAATTACTGTAGAAACAAAATTAACATATAGGAACTTGTATGGTATATAAATTTTTATTTAACATATTTCTATACTATTGTATATATGTTTATTTAACAAATTTTATTAACAGAAAATTTGTAAAACTGTTTTAACGGTTTACGTAAAACAAAAATGTTTGTTTTTTATTTAATGTTTTTGCCTGTGTGTTCTATTATACTATTAACAATTGGTTACACAATCTCACTAGATAAACAAAAAAGTTGAAGTCTATGATCAAATTTTGGTAATGGGTTGTTATCTTGCTACATTTGGTAATGGGTTGTTATCTTGCTACATTAAAAAAACCAATTAAAAATAAAAACACTTTCACCATAATACAACAAATATGGTATAATAATCTTATTCATTACAATAATAATAATAAAATAATAATTTAATAATGAATTATTAAATTATCAAGTTAGTCCAAAAAAAAAAGCTCAAAAAAAGTATATAGATATACTAAACTGTATACTAACTTTTAGTATACCAAGTACACGGTAAAGTATACCGTAAAGTTAGTATACCGTTTACAGTAATCGGCGATCCCTAATCTGTATATCTATCTATCTATTTATCTATCTATCTATCTATCTATCTATCTATCTATCTATCTATCTCTCTCTCTCTCTCTCTCTCTCTCTCTAAATATATATATATATATATATATATATATATATATATATATATATATATATATATATATATATATATATATATATATATATATATATATATATATATATATGGCATGGGACAGTATCACGCATAAAAATGCATTTGGATTGATTAGTAAACCAATCATGTAACTGTGGAATTAATTTGGTAGCAAATACTTTTTTATATTTATAATATAGTATTTGGCATAAGTTTAGGTTTCCTCCAGGTCTGTAGCATTTAAACCTCAGTTCTGCTATTTGACGTCTTGTAGTTCTGTTAGAAATCTCGATACCGGCTTCTTGTATGATTTTAATAACTGCTTTTGAACTTTTTCTTCGGTTTTTAACACAAATATTACGAATTGCCTGTTCATCTCTAAGGGTAGTGATGCGTGGTCTACCACATTTTCCACGTCTGGCACTTTGTACAGATATTTTTTATCAAGTTTAACTTTAGTTCTGCTTACTGTCATCACAGAAACTCTAACTAAAACTTTAACTAAATTTACAATTTTTCTTTGGGAGTGATTTTAATGTTTTAACAAAGCAGATATTTCAGAAATTTTTTTGTTTGATATATCTTTAAGGCACCAAACATTTTTAGTTAAAATTACTAACTAATGTAAAAAAATTAGTTAGAACCACAAATAAACTAAACAGACAAAAAATTTATTTATTATGCACGTGCTATCGCACAAATAACAATTTTGCCACAAATATGTAAAAAGATGCATTTTGCTTGTTTTTGCATATTCTACCTTATCAATTTTAAAAATTGCCACAATTATTTATAAATGTTACAACTTCATACAATAATAATGAAGACTATTATTGATATTAAAATCTCAAAGAATGTAAGAGTAGAAGCAAATTTATTCATTTAAAACTCATATTTAATTGCAGATTTTGTGAAAAAACAAACTGTAACTAATTTCTTTGGCCGCCCACTGTATATATATATATATATGTATATATATATATATATATATATATATATATATATATATATATATATATATATATATATATATATATATATATATATATATATATATATAATATTTTATTATATTTTATAAATGTTTATTGTATTTAAATTAAAAAAATAATTTTTAAATAAAGTTTATATGGGAATTAAAAGATAAAAAAGTTGATGATTTTATTTTGATTTGGTCCATCCATCTGCAGAGCCGTGGCTAGGTAACCCCACACTGGGAGGCCCATCGAATTAAGGGGCTTTTTTGCAAATTTGAGCTTTTTTTTCTCTTAAAAAACTATGAAAGCAAGTGAGCTGTGAACTGTGATATTTAAAAAAGCATAAGTAAACACTTCTAAAAAATTCTTTTTATATTAGGGTCAACATATTTCACAAATATGAAATATTACAGTAGTGGTAGACATATATGACTTCATGTAATTTAGTTTTAGTAAAATTAAATTACAGAAGTAAGTGAGTTTGAGGAAGAAGAAAATAAGAGTAAAAGTCAGAAATCGAGTTAAAAAGATTGCATAAAGAAAGCAGACATATATATATATATATATATATATATATATATATATATATATATATATATATATATATATATATATATATATATATATATATATATATATATATATATATATATATATATATATATATATATATATATATATATATATATATATATATATATATATATATATATGGTGTATATATATATGGTGTTAGAATGTGCAATATTAAGTTATCGACTAACAGAAACTTTTAATCAAGTTTTTTTGTCTTTAAATTACAATCCTTTTTATTAGACCTTTGTAAGCTAAGTTCTCACATTTTTTAGATGAACTATTATATACTTTTTTAACCCTTGTTTAATAAATTACTTCTTTAAACTCGCTAATTGGCCGGGTGATTAAAAACTAGCAATTGCTTTTACTCATTAATTGGTCAGCTTTACGTGAATAAAAACTTTAGCTATTTTGCTTAAGTTTTTATTCACGTAAAGGTGAACAGTTACTGAGCAAATTGCTTAACTTTGCGTGAATAAAAACTAGAGCAAAACTCCTTACGTTTATATTCTCGTAAAGCTGACCAATTACTTAGTAAAAGCAATTGCTCATTTTTATTCACACGGCCTAATGTTTAGATATTTTATAACTTGACGATGTTTTTCGATCACTTACTTAATTTGATGGTTTGATTACTTTCTTTATATGATAATTATGATTCATACAAAAATTAATTTATGAAAAAGTGTGACCATTAAACATTTTAAAAATATAAACAAGTCATATTAAGTATAAACAGCGTCATAATTTTTGAAACGTATGTATGTAATAGTAACTTATGATATAATTTAGTGGCACAAAAACTGCATTAGAATTACTGACTGAAACGCGGAAAAGGTTTGCAAATCACTATGTCAAACGCGTGTTATTTGTTTATAAACACGGAAATGAAAGTTATTGCAGCCGTGGCGCAGTATTTCGAGTGCTCGCTTGAAAATCAAAGGTATATGCTCTGACCATATTGGCGTCAACGGTAAAAAAAAAGGCGACGTAAACTTTCTGGTTAAAAACCAGAAAGTTACGTTTCAGAGTTAAGTGATAAACTACTTTTATTTGTTTGAAAAGAGAAAGTTTTTATTAAAACTAATTTTCAACACTTTTGACATACCATGGTTATTTTCCAGGAATCAAAATTAAATTTTTTTTTTGACTGCGACAAAAAGATTAAAGTAAAAAGCTCACATCTGTAAATGTTACAATAAAGTATTAAGTCGATACTATAGATAAGGGGCATAGGAAAAAACACCTATTATGTTATTTTTTATGATATTGCTATATTTTTTGATATTTTGTTATAATAAAAATGCTTTTCAGCCGGTCTAAATTTACAAGCTCATTTATATGACTTTGTACTTCTTTTGAAAAGCTAATTAAAAAAAGAAGTTGTTCAAACACCATTTTAAAACACAACAAAATCAATCGTTTATAAATTAAAAACATTGTTTTGTTTAATGTTGGTTTCAGTTAATAAGTAAATATGTTTGTTTAAAAGTAAAAACAATAAAAGTTAAAGAATCAGCAGCCTGGATGCAAAACAAAAAAAAAAGCCATTTGAAATTAATACTTTAATTGAAAATTAAATTACCCTTAATTTTCTTAGTAAATTCAGTTTTAATAGCTTGAATATAGCACTTAAGTTGATTGGTTAAATATATTGTTTAAGTTGGTTGGTAAATGTAGTAATTTTTAAAAACCTAATTTAATTACATAGCCATTGTTTTTACCTATACGTTCTTTTTGGCACGCAAAGTTTAAATGCCTACGTATAAACATTATTTAACGCTTCTTATATTAAGCCACAAATACGTAGATTTATGTAGTCAAACCACAAACGCACAAGAATTTTTTCAAATGAAAGTTTTGGGATTTATCAAAGCGCGTTTAAAGTTTAATTTTCTTTGAAAAAAAAAGCAAAACTGTTAATAAGAATTTTTAAAATTTGGGAGGCAAAATTTGCATTGTCAGCACTATTATCAAACCTGTATCATCTGTAAAAAAAAAAAAAAAATACATATTGTAGCATAGATTGCAAATATTGGTTTGATTTGTTTGTCTCAAAGTTAAAAAAAGTAAGTGTGATTATTATTTGTGATAAACTGTGTATTTTGAAGAATGTTTTGAAGCTTGCGCTTTTATAATATGGTAAAAAAATTTTAGTAACGTTCTTTCATACATAGTTATTGCTAATTAAATTTTTTTTTTCAATTTTTTTATTTTGCATTATCACAATCTTATTTATTATTTTTACACTTTTTTCTTTTCTTTTACACCATAGTAACAAGATAAAGGCGCAACGCTCTTGTTTAATCTTTCTTTTTTGGTCCTGGGCTTTCAGTCATCTTAACCCGGGTTATTTATAGTTTTTATGTCATTAATTTTATTACTGCAACAAGATACTTCAGAAGATTTAAGGTTTGTATTTAAATATAACTAAATGCTAATTTTTATGTGTAATTGTTTGTCGAAGAATATAAAAACACGAGTTCTTTATAAGTTTTCACTTTCACTAGCCCGTGTGTTATGGAAGTAATAGTTATAAAGGTTATACTCAAAGCCAAGTTAGGTACTTATTAAACAATTTTTATTCAAATTGGTTTTGCGTTTTTTTTCAACAAGCTATTTTTCAGCTAATGACGCAATTTGCACCAATTTTGAAAGTTTTGCGCGAACAAAATTGGTGAATAGTAAACGATGAACGCAGAATTACGTTCTAAAACGTATTACTCATTGCAGCTTTGGAATGATTAAGTTCCTTTTTCTTTATTGCGAACAAAAAAAAAAAATATTACATTTTTTAATTCTTAATACTTTATCAATAATTCTATATTAATACAATTCATAATTTGAAAATTTTATATTCTATTTTATTCTTTTTAAAACATGCCTTACTTGTTCAAACTAAATTAACTTAAAACAATACTTATTATATGTGTATTAGTTTCTTTTAAGTTTTTTTGTTGTTGTTATACTTAGATATAGATGATGGCAAAACTATCTGCGAACAAAAACGTAGGCAGAACTAATTGTGTCGCAATTGATGACAGTGAGTCGAGTCAATATGCTTTTCAGTGGTATATTAAAAATTATCATAAGCCTGAAGATAGCTTAGTTCTCATTCACATACATCAAATTCCGCACACTGGTGCATTTGGTTTAATGTACACAAAATTAGAACATTCAGAAATATTACAAACGACATTGGAATATAGCATCAAAAAAAGCAAAAATTTGATGTCCAAATATGCAGCAGAGTGCATGAAGAATAATGTAAAATATAAATGCATTTTAGAAGATGATATAAAAGCACCAGGTCAAATGATTTGTGATATTTCTAAAGAAAATAATGCTAATCTTTTGGTTATTGGTCAAAAACGCATTGGCTCTGAGTTTATTGGAAAAACTTGTAACTATGTCTTGAAGAACTCATCTATTCCAGTGCTGATGGTTCCATACAGTTGGAGATTAAAAAATAGGAAAAACAGTTTGAATATGGATTAAGATATATTTTGATTTGATTTTTGTTAATTCGTATTTATTTTTGAATGAAAAAAAATTAAAGTGGCTAAAAAAAATAATATCAGACAAAAATGCCTTAAATTTAATAGTTTGGATGATTTATAGATGTTCGGGTTGTTCATTCCAATTTTAGATGGTTCATTTAATGTTAGAAGGTAAAAATAGATGTTCTTATACTTTCAATATTTTCAGAAACATGATGTCATTTAAATCCATAATATTTATTTTAAGAGAATGTAACTTTTCTTGATCCTAATAATTTTTTTACGTTTTATGTTGATAAAGAATTCTTTTTACAAGTATTTTTATATTATTCATCAAGATTTTATTATTTTGTCTTTAACACACTGTAATCATGTTTTGACTTGGTAATCAGTTTGTAATGCCAAAACCTTGCATACTAAACGCCTGCTTAACCCATTCCTTAATATAACCCATTCCTTAATATAACCCATTACACAGATATCAAATATTATGTAGAGATTTAAGATTTATAAAACATTAATCTTCTTCAAATTACTTTAATAGAAAAAAAAAAGAATTTTTTGTGCACCTCTTTTTCCGAGGTTTTCAGTTATCTTTTTTCCTCCAAAATATATTTTGCTGAAATTTGAAATCTAATTGTTGATTAAAATCCTAATTAAGAAAAAGCATTTTTTTTCTTCAAAAATTAGCGCGTTTTTTGAGAACATTTTTGTTCTAATTCTGATTTTTTTACAAAATATATATATTTTTTTAACAAAATATAATCATTTTTATAATTATTTGAGAAAAAAAGATGCATTTTTCCACCTGCAAAGAAATGTTCCGTCTTCATTGGCTGCGTAAAAAATATAAAGTTCTAAGTTTAAAAATTCATACAAATGAAATCAGAACTTTAAATATTTAAATATCTTTGAAAATTTCCGTATCGTTTTGTTAAGTTGCATTTAACAAGTTGTTTATTTTTTTACTATAATGGACAATTTTCTGAGAAAACAAAGCTTGACAGTGCTTTAATTAGTTGTTTATGCACTGCTTCATAAGTTTGTTCTGATATAACCTCAAGAAAGATCTACTGCTTTTTTATATTTATGTAACATTTTTATGCTGCATTGACATAAACTTAAAGTATCTGTAAAGCATAAACGTAAATGATCTGTAGGATATTCACTATTCTGTTGGATATTCACAGTAAGTTTTATCAGTTAAAACTTATCAAGTTTCATTAATAAAAAAGCATTTAGCAGTTAAAGCAAAAAATTGTTAACATAATTTAACTGACATAATTTAACATAAATTAACTTCCTGAAAATAATTGTAGGAAACGGTGGCTGAGATGGGCTAGTCAGGTGAATGGGCTAGCGAGCTACAACGTTTGTAAATTTTTTACACAGAAAATTGTATGAGGTAACTTTAGCCACGATAAAGGCTCCCTACATTTGACATTTGGTCGTGACTTGAAGAGGATTTTTCATATTTAAGGTAAGCACTCTCAAATAAGTTTTTTTTAATGATTTTAATGATACTTGAACGTTATATCTGATGTTGAAGATGTCGTAATTTTTTTTAAATTTAACTACTTATAAAACTATAATTTTTACGCATGTAAATTAATTTATTCAAAGTAGTAATATTGGGTGAGATGGACAGACGTTGCCAGACTAATCTAGGCTTGTAGTCAATCTCATCCATTTTCGCTGTGCACATTTTCCGAAGTATATTTATACTATAAAATTCTTTTTAGCTTGCTTGTTTATTATGCCACATACTTATCAGAGCTAGCGACTTAGCTCGCTACTCCACTACATGGGTACTCTCCATTTGGTAATGGAGTTACGAAAGCGCACTAAGAAAATTTGGTAGTGGACTAAAGTTGCTACCAAAAAAAAGAAATTAAAGCGCTAATCCGCTACCATTTAAATTTAGAGTTACCATTTGATATTATTTAAATTACAGAAATTTATCAAAATAAAGTGAAAGAAAAATGAATCTTCCAAATAAAAAAACATTCCTATGTTATCAAAATAACCTTAGATGTGTACAATTTGATTTTAAAACTTTAAAGAAACAGTACTATTGCTTTACATAAAATATCTGCAACTAACTCCATGTATTATTTATATTAAACATATATATGCGTTAATCTAAACTTTTCAATCGTCTCATTAAAGTAACTTTTATCTAAAGTTGAACAACAATTTTTTTAAATACAATTGTTGACAGTGGTTGCTTGCAGTCTTCTTGGAAGTAAAGACACTGATGTAAGAAAATGAAATATTTTTTGATGTCATGACCTCGAAAAATCTTTTGAAGGTATGATTTTACTATCATTGGTGGTTACTGGGTCTATGCCCCTAAATCTGCTTACATTGTCCATGGAAGAAAATCCAGTTTCAAATTTGCATAAAATTGCATTAAAAAAAACCTGCAATATATTTAACTCTAGAGCATTAAAAGCAATAAAACTTTTTTATAACTTTTACTTTCATACACTTCATAAACTTTGATTGGTGGTTTTTGATTGGTGGTTTTTGATTGGTGGTTTTTGATTGGTGGTGTTAAATAAGTTATCGTAGGAAGAAAATAAAAAAAATTGGTTGCATTTTTTAGTTTAAAAAAGAATATACGAGTTATATATGTTTAAAAAAAAATTTAGAAAATCAAAATTGCTTTCTTATAAAGCATTATGATAAAATTATGGGAAAAAGCTTAAGCATTAGATGTTCAACCTTTTTTTTCATAGATTTGGCATCTGAATTAACAAAAAATATTCCAAATCGAGCAAAAAAACCACAAGGAGAACAGGAAGACTGTTTAAATTTGGTGTTTTAAATCCAATCACAGTTGCTTGACTTCTCCACCATAAAAGTCCGTCCTGTTACAAAAGATTCAATTTGTGATTGTTTGATTTGCTCAGTTGGCGAAGCAAAGCACAATTCTCCACATCCAGTCCTGGCAACCCAGAAAACTGAAGCAAACCAAGCAAATCAGTTGAAAAAAGATCTTCTCAATGCTTTTTAACTGTTGTCAAGGGTCTAACACATAATTGCTCAAAGTCTACCTTGCGAAATAATTTATCAAAAGTTGTGTCAAAGGACGTGGCACGAATGTGGCAGCTGAAAGAGTTGTAGCATCAGTCATTGCCAATAAAGGAATCTTTACCCCATGTAACAGTTTGTTTTAGTAGAGCCAAGGGATTAGGAGACCACCCTATTTCAATTCTTCCAGGTAACATTGTATTAGATATTTAAAGTTTTACCTGCATATTTTAAGTCTATGTAATTCACAATTTTGTAAAATCTCTCTTAATTATTTCCAAGATTTATTTTCAAGAGCAAGACAACTTTTCATGGAAGAACTAGAACTGACAGCAAAAGATCTTGTTTTGCATGCGCAACATAAAACAATCCAACTCTGGTATAAAAAAGCTAGTTTCAACACTAAATTAAGTTGTTCCAAGTCAGATTGTTGAAAATAACTTCCTCTCCAAGTTTGATCGGTTGAGAAAAAAATATTAAAGTCATTTTACCAAAACTTGGATCAGAGCTGCAACTGATAAAGACACAAATCAGGTGGGTAAACTTGTCATTTATTGCAAAGACTTGAGAGTTCTTTGTCAGCCAGTTCTTGAAATGAGAAACTTCTCTGATGTCTATATTGTGAAGCTGGGAATGGATGGTGGTGGTGGTTTTCTAAAAGTAAGCTTTGGAATCATGGAAAAAGATTCAGTTTTACAATCTCCGTTATCAAAACAACTTCTAATAAATTCTCTGACCAAAGAAAATCTCCAGGAAAACTATAGCAACGTCAAGCAAGTTTTTTGCTGAACCTTGAAGAACTTTGTTTTTTCCTGTGATATGAAGCTAGCAAATATCATTTTTGGTTTTAAAGCACATTCTAGTGCACACCCATGCACTTGGTGTGATATTTCATCAAAAGATCTTGCAAAATGTGAATCTCTAAGGAATTGTGGATCAATCAGAATCAGAAACTATAAGAAATTCAATGTAGCTGGTGGTAACATAGCCAAAATAACGCCTATATTTAAAAGAGGTGAACCATCAAATGTCAGTAATTATCGACCAATATCTATCCTCTCTGTTTTTTCAAAAATTTTAGAAAGAATTCTGTTCAACGAAATATCTAATCATCTTGCTGTTAATAATATACTTTATATAAATCAATACGGTTTTAAAAGAAATAACTCTAATGAACATGCAATTATTCATCTTACTTGTAGTATAACTGATTTATGTTAACGATCTCCATGAAGTCTCAAAATTAACAGCTATAATGTTTGCTGATGATACAAACCTATTCCTATCTAATAATAACATCAATAAACTATTTTATGATATGAACATTGAGCTAACAAAAACATCTGACTGGTTTAAGTCAAGTAAACTTTCACTAAACATTGATAAAACTAAATGGATTTTTTTTCATCCACGATTTAAAAACATTTACTTCCAAGTAATCTGCCTTTTCTTCATATTGATAATATTCAAATAAAAAGAGTAGTTTTCACAAATTTTCTAGGTATCATTGTAGATGAAAATCTATCATGGAAGAATCACATTGGACATTAATGCAATAAAATTGTAAAAAGCATTGGAGTTTTATATATCAGTGATCGTATACATGCGAGTAAGATGCGAGACTTATTTGTTTATCAAGAATATTATGATATTATTGTTTTCGTTTGAGTCATGCGGTTCAGAAGAAGCATTTGAGTCATGCGGTTCAGAAGAAGAATTGGTATTTTAATTCAAGCCATAAAACCATAACTAAAGAAAAGTTTAGAATTTGTATCTATTTTTGCTTTTTCTAAAATCTAAATTAAGTTCAAAGTCTTTATCCTTGATGTGCTTCCACCTATAAAACTTCATCTGTTGCTTGGTGAATCAATCGTAAATCATTTTCTATAGTCTCTCTCAAAAACTTGGACACATGCTCCTGAATGGGTGACATTACTTCATATTCAACACCAATCATATTATGGTGGACAATTGGCTGGAAATAAATGCAAGAAGCTTTTGAGGAATGTAGATGTTTTGGAGAGATTGGTCAAGTAGCACTCCTTCTTCCCAGCTGTTCCTTTAGAAAGAAAATTCCCTTACACTAAGAAAATTAAATGGTATTGCCCATGCTTGTTTTAAGAGATCCACTAGATGACAGCTATACTGAAAAAAAAGAACAATTCAGAGTTTCCTTTTTACAACTTCAGGACACCACAATCACTCCCAAGGTTTATTCTATCCACCATGTTTCAAAAATCATTCATCTCCACTATAGCTCTTTCGGAATATATTCAGAGAAAGCAACTGAAGCGCTTATATATTAATATTCAGAGAAAGCTTAATATTCAGAGAAAGCAACTGAAGCGCAAACTTTCAGTACTCATTGGCAAAAGTACAAGAGACAAAGCAATCACTCAGAGTATGAAGACAGGCTGCAAAGATACACCGCAGACTTCAACAGCAAAAAAATTGATTAGGAATATTAAAATCAGTTTAGACGTTTTTCTCAATAAAAAAAGCAATTAGAATTAAAACTTTACTTTGCCAGAATTGAAGAAAATTGTTATTTACCAGTGAATTTACGGCATAAATATATTTGTTATGTTTTTGGGATGAATAAAAATTCTTGAAACCAACTTTGTTCGCTGCTTATCAACTATGTATTTAATGCAATTTTATGCAAACTTAAAAATGGGGGTAAGATCGTACCATCACCAATGATATTAAAATCATACACCCAAAAGATTTTTCTGGGTCATGACATCAAGCAATATTTCATTTTTTTACAACAGTGAATATGTTAAAAAAAAAAAAGGAATTTCAAATGTAAAGAACATTGATTATATTTAATGTTCTTTGCATTTAATGTAAAATAATGTCATTCTCGCTACTTTTTACTTTCAGTTTTTCAAAATACTTTTGTTTAACGGTAAGGTTCTTTTATTTATTGTTTTTATTCTCAGAAACAATTTTAGAGAGACAAGTGTCAAGATGCTAAATGGAGCCTAAACTGGAAAGCACTTTGCAGATGTTATGTTGTATCTGCATTAGGAGTTTAGTAAAAACGGGAGAGTGTGTGGAAGCAAATTTATTTCAAAAACTCTCAACGGAAAACTGTTTCTTGTTTTAAAAAATATTTTAAAATTTAAAAGTATTGTAGTCAATTGGAATTTGGTATTTAAATTAGATTTTTTTAACCCTCAGGTTTATGCGACAACTGCAGACAATGGTTCAAACTATGCTAGTGCCTTTAACCGGTTTGGTTTAGTCAAGTAAGAAAAGCAGAGAGATAAGGTGGATCTTAAACTGGTCAACTTATTGCCTTTCTTTTTGAAAAAAATTTCTAGAAAGTTGTAATCATGATATTACTTTACTAAAGCACTGTCGTTGTGCAGCCCTGAGATTGGCAACACCGGCGACCACTAATTTGAACTCCGTCTATGATGCATTAAAAAACCTATCGATCCAAGAACATAATATTCTATATGTTCTACGGCATATAAATAATCTAAGTTTTTTATAAGTTTTATATTTGAACGGTGTTTCCATTCTTTTGCGTATACCTATTACAAGCTGCCAGTCATTAACTACAACTTCCATGAATATATCTCAGTAGACGATACAACAGATGGAGAAAAAAGACTTTTTGCACGTAACTAACTCTAAAAAACTAGATTTTGCGCCGGAATCAAACGAGACTTACCAATCAAATGCTGGCAATATTAATGTAAGTTACAACTTAAAATAAAAATAAGCAACACTAAGTAAATTTAAATTTAGTGTATAACACTTTTTAGTGTTTTTTTTTTTTATCATCTTCGCTTCCAACAAGACTGCAAGCAACCAATATTAGAGTTGGAAGTTACTAGAAGAGAAAAGACGAAGATTGAAAAGCATGATAACGATTGACAGACAATTTGAAAGATTGCAAATTATATGAATCAGGAAAACAAGATGAAGAAAGCGAATTCCAAAGAACTGATGTTCAAGGAAAAAAACGAGACGAATAAGAGTTTTTGGAGCACTTAGGAACAGTCACAGAAAAATGATGAAAAAGAAAATCAGCATTACGACGATGTGATAATGGTTGGAGATTGGCTGCAAGAGCAGGTCCAACTTTGTTTTCAATGCGTTTTTGCACCTTGTCTAAAAGAGAAAGGGCATCATTAGAAGGTCTAGTTTCTCCACATTCACAAGGGTGAATGTGGAGAAACTAGACACTGACTAGGATTAGAAACAAGACATAAGTCGAGTAGAGAAGGTAAATGATTCGGGTTGTCTGGAAAGCGAGTTGGAAAGTTGACTATTTGAGTTAGGGATTGAGAAAAGCAAAAGTTGTGGGCTTTAACGCCTGCAGAGTTACTGACACTACAGTCAAGCCATTCAATGTGATAAGCATTAAAGTCGCTAACAACAACAGTATTGGCTGATTGATAAAGAGATAGGACTTTTTGATCAATTTGATCAAAATTAACATCAAAAATAGTGCAGTCTCGAGATGAAGGAGAAAAATATAGAACAAAGAGAAAAGCGATAGAGTAAAGTGGTGCTAAACTAAAGCGCATAAAAAAATAGTCTGTGGATTCAAACCTAGTTTCCCAACAAATGGGTAAATTCTTACGAATATAAATACCCAGGTCAAGCATGTGACCTGCATTGTGAAGCATTGGAGTATTTACAAACCAAAGAAAGATAACCATCAACACTAAGATCACAAGATAAGACAGCTGAACTCAAATTAGTCTCACAAAAAGCAAGTAGATCTGGCGAACTTTGCAAGAGATGAGACTCAACAGAAGAAAAGTTATTTCGAAGACCACGAATGTCAGTGAATGATAGGTTTAGAAAACTTGGTGATGACGATGGTTTTTGTGTTTCATAGTTTTTATTACTTTATTCATTTTTAAATTTGTTAAAGAACTTGACTCAAAGCATAGACAGTACTTAGTACACTGTTTAATTGCCCAAGCAATTGTCTCATTAATATTAGCAACCCTAAGCCGTAACAAAGGGCTCAAAATGTGACCTCAACAATGCACAACAAAAGTACGAACAAGGACACCATCCATGCGCAACATGGCACTGTTGAAACTTTGATATTTTTCAGCTGTTGATGGAATCCTCATTAGGAGTTGCGTAGTCATAAAAACAGAGACACGAGCAAAACCCATGCAATGAGTAGAGGAGATCCAGCATTCAACATCCTAAATTGGAAACAATAAAGTAAAAACGCTTTTGATAAAGTGATGTATCAAAAATACATCAATTTAAAAAAAGCGTCACTTTATATCATCCCATAAGGATATCAAAAACTCAACGTGGGAGAGGAGGACAGGAAGTTTTTTCTTTTTTTTTTTTAAATTAAAGTAATTTTTTAGGTAGCGGACTAGTTGCGTACTAGCACTACTAAATATAAAGTTTGATAAAGTAGAAGAAGAGTGGTGGCGGTTTCTAGTTCCGAAATATGCGAAAGGTGGCGGCAGCGCTTTCCAATATTTAGTAGCGATGCTCAATTCTGATGCTTATAAGAAAAAAACTGAAAGAAGAAAAATGGTTAGAAAAATTGATGAGAGCAGCCATTGCTGCTGTTGGGGACAGAGAAATAAGATATTTTAAAAGCTGCTAAACAATTCAAAGTACCAAAAAACTCACTTGAAAGAAGATCGCATGGTCAAAAGAAATTCGCTAAGGAAAGAAAAAATACTTTGGTGGGCAGCTCTAGGGCCGTCTCAAGGGTTGACGGTGCCCGGGGCAATCGTAGTTGCGGCGCCCCTTTTCTCTAGTATTAGTCAGGAAGCCTGGTTTTTACTGGGGGAGGCCTGCCTTAGACTGTGGCACTCGGGGCAGCTTGCCCCGGTTGCTTCCTTTTAGGGGATACTCCCATATTTCTTTTAAATTATGAATTAGATTTGATTGACTGGACACTAGTGACCAAAAGACCGCCACGTTTTTAACTTGTCACTCAAATAAAATCTTTTTTTATTCAAAAGTATTTTTTTGGCAATAATAGAAAAGAGTTTTTTTAAAACCTGAACAAAGTGCTAAGAGTTATAAATGGGGCAGAAGGAAAATTTCCGGCATTTTAGATGCATGTTGCAAAAGACTATTATTTTATTCAGAAGTTTAATAATTAAAAAGGTCACAAATGCGGTAAAGGTTAAAATAGAGTGGCCCATTTAAGTGTTTGAGATGCTCTTTACAAAAAAAAACTATAAATTAAACTATCTTTAAATTCAAATCATATATCATTTTGAAATTATTGTATAATTTACAGACCGGTCAGTAAATTACTGCAAAAGGGTATTGAAATCTGTCGAAATTATTCAGAATGACCTATTTAACAGACAGAAGATTCTTCAATAAAGTTAAAATTTAATTTTTAATGAAAATAACTTACAGCAAATGAACTTTCTGAAATTTGGAGTACTTACAACTGCTATAGGTAGGTATAACAACAGAAATTATATTTAAAAATGTAAAAATATTATTATTAGAAACACAGATACACAATAACGTGTTAAAAATATTTTGTTAATTCATTTTAAAAATATATAAATTAAAAACATTTAAAACTAAATAAGCATAAAATAAGAAACTTACTCTTTAAGATTGTTTATGTGAACTTATGAAAACGCCTAAGATAAAAAAAATAAAAACAACATAAAAAAATGTTTTTATTCTAAAAATTATTTCTTGGCTTTTAGTAAATGATTAGCAAGTTTCACTAACGAAACAAACTAATAATCATTTTTAACAATAGACACCATCGAGAAGATAAGCCAATTGTCTCTCCACTTAAAACATCACAACAATAACATCACAATCACAAAACACACAGACCCTATGGCACTAAACGTTCCTTATTCACACTAGTGTTACTAAATAATAGGTTAACTTTTAACCAAAACTAATGATCATCCTGAAAAACTTAAAGATAGCTCTATTTGCTGATGACATAGGAAACATATGGATTTTAATCATCTTGTTTTAGAAATGACTTGCTAACTGTTGTTACAGAACGGTACTACATATCATTAGATAGAGGTTAAGGCAAATTTTACTGCTCTGGATATCAAAGGCTTTCGATAAAGTCTGGCATAACTTACCCATCTTTTTGCAATCTTTTAAGTCATATGTTAATTGTTATCTAGCTATATAAACTTCGTCTTGGATCTTCCAGTAACTTCCAACTTTAAACTTGGAAATTGCTAATGATGACTTTTCATGCTCTGTTACCCCAACTTCTATTGTATACATCCCTTTAAGAAATGGTTATGAAAATTTTCTTCTTGAAACGCAAGTTAATGAAGAGAATCTCCCAGTTTCCAATTTGGATGAAAAACTACCTATATTATCTGGTGATTTAACCTATCAAATAAAGAGATTTTAATTTGTAACATGTAATTGACGTTTCTGAAGAAGTTAGATATATCTAATCGTCTAATTATAAGCAAGGCTTTTGAGCTAATTAACAAACAAAAGACTTTTGGGTAACGAACAAACACTTAACCTCTCCTCTTGAAAATTATAACTTACTTTCTGACCATGGATTTTGATCTTCTCATTCTACAGCTGATACTACCATTAATTCCTGTCTTGATAAGTACCCAACACTCTCTGATTGCTTGGAGGGGGCATTCAACATAGCCTCTCTAACCCGAGCTTTTGATAAAAGATTTATTTCACTAAAAAATTCAGCAGCCAAAGATTTTTTTGGAAGTGTGCCACATGAAACTCCAGCTATTTTTTGTAGTACAGTTCTGATGACAAATTCAACATTATTAACAGAACATTTTTACTTAAAAGACGTAATATACAGAGCAAATTCATCATTATATCTCCCTCCTTCAAAAACATCAATTACATTTTTATTAAAAAAGTTAACTCTTTCCTTCAGCACTTCTGAATGATTTTCAAAGTAATTTAAACTCTCCTTTAAGATTGAATCATTTGTTTCATCAGATGTTTTCAAAACAGTGTTTTCAATTTTTTTCTTTAAATGCCATGCCTTTTGTCGATCTAATTGTGAACGCTTTCTAGCCAAATCAATTTCTTTTTCCAATCTAAAACTTTTTTGCAACAATTGGTTAATCCTACAATCCTTTCTAATTTCTCTTTTGTTGACATTTCTGACATTATATTTTGACAAGATAGCTTGATATTTTCTTTTATATTCATTACATCTTCTATTTATTTGTCTGTTTTGTAATTTAAGATGATTAATTCTCCGTTTGTATTTTTTTATTTGATTGGTCAAATCACCAGATAATATAGGTTGTTTTTTATCCAAACTGGAAACTGGAAGATTCTCTTCATTAACTTGCGTTTCAAGAAGAAAATTTTCTAAAGGGGTGTATACAATAGAATTTAGGGTAAAAGAACAAGAAAAATCATCATTATCAATTTGCAAGTTTAAATCAGAAGATACAAAAACAGTAATTTGATTTGGAACAATTTCACTATTGTGGATAGAAGTTGGGGTAGAACAAGCATCAGAAGGTGACAAACTATTAACATCCGGAAAACCAATAAAAGATAAAGCAGAGCTTAAAAAATACTTTGTTAAATTAAAGTGTTAAATTAAAATTTTTGGCACGATTTAATTTTGCAATGAAATCTTTTGACTTTTGAAGGCACTTGATCAGCATTACTCAAGATATAGTATATTTAAACAAGGGTGTAACAAATACTGAAAGATGCGATCATGTCAAGTTAAATCTTTTTCTTTACAAATTTGTAAAAATAGAGATTGGTTAAAACCAAATCTGGATTTTTGAGGGATACAATAGCTCCATTAATATTTAAATAATCCAAAACAGTGTCGGATGCTAAAATTATGAAAGATGCGATCATGTCAAGTTAAATCTTTTTCTTTACAAATTTGTAAAAATGGAGATTTGTTAAAACCAAATCTGGATTTTTGAGGGATACAATGGCTCCATTAATATTTAAATAATCCAAAACAGTGTCGGATGCTAAAATTAAAAGTAAACTTAATTTAAGTGACGTAAAGAAAAATAAGAAGTGGATCATTACACTTTGGTTTCAATAAAAAGAGTTTATTAAAATGAAAAAAATTTGTGCTACAGTATTCCTAATTTATAATTTTGACTTACTTTCTTGACTTATAGATGGAGCAACCATTTTGGTGAGACTATTGTTAATGTCAACACCTAAAAAAAAGGAATTAAAATAATTATTACAAGAGTTCATAGTATTTAATCAACAAACAAATAGAGGCAAATAAATATAAAAAGATATAAAGAATTTCTTACACAACTCCATTTTCATAAGCTTTTGTTGAATACTATTTTTATGTTTTTGTTTTGAAAAAAACAGTTTAAATAAGAGCAACCTGTAGTTAAAATAGTAAAAATCAAGATTCTAACTTTCTTGAAGAATGCAGACCTTTTACCTGGGAAAAGTAAAAGATTTATTTTCATTTGATTAAAATTTTAAGAATTATACTTTCAATTTAATTTTCATAATTTAACCAAAACAAACGAAAAAATTAAAATAGATCACGTCATTAAATACGCGAAGAAAAGCATATATATGCACATAATTTATATATGCAAATCCTTAGTACCAATTCTTTAGGTAAACTTAAATAAAAACTTGTTTTAAATAGAGGAAAGGCTAAACTTGCAATTTCCACCTGGACGTTTTTCAAAAGCACTTTTTTTTCTATATAAATCAATCTTGAAGTTTTTAAACGCTGAGAACTAAAATTTTTTGTATAAATGTTAAAAAACGTCTAAATTCCATTAAATTCCTCGTCCTTTTCCTAATAGATATGGAAAGTTTCATAAAAATTAGATGTGTTTAAGTTCTAAGGAATCCTTACCTTCAAAAGCTTCGTTTTAAAAAAACGTTTCCGCGGCAAGTTTTTTTATGAAAAGTGTTCTCAAGATATGGATAATATATAAATGAAGCCATACAAAGCTTAGTACTTTCTATATATGGTTGGAAAGAGGTTGAGTAACACTAACTGATGCGAAAAACCTCAAGGCGCTTGCTTAACCATACAAAAAGATATAAGAGAGCAAAGTTTAAAAAATTACGTGTTTTTTGTGAAACGTTAAATGTTTTTTGTTAAGCCGTGGAATCGCTAGCAAAGCATGTGAAGTTTGGGAAAATTATCGAAGTACAAAAGATTATAATACTTGGTTTTCTGATCATGATTGTGATATAAATCATAAAAAATCTTCTGGTTCGATGGAATCTGAAAGTGCAATTCATTTATTCAACCGTTCTATATCAAAATACAACTTAAGGTATAACAATTACATCGGTGATTCTAGTTCATTTAAATGCGTAATTGAATCAAAGCCATATCGCGACGTTAGAATTATCTTGTTCTAAGTCCATGTTTTTGCAAACTGAGAAAATCGATGTCAAAGTTTGAGTTTGTTTGCTGCTAACTTGAAAAAATTATTTGGGAATTAAAGATTTTCTTTAGATTTAAGATTGTTCCGTTGTTTATTTTTAAATAAAAAAAACTTATAAAAATTTCGCTAACACCCATATTTTCCCACCCACTTTTGGAGATAGAACAAAATAACTTTGGTATTTTGTAAAATACAAAAATGTTATTTTGTTACATCTTATATATTAAATATATTAACTACATTTTTTAACAAAGACATGTTGAAAATCGATGAAATTTTGTTCTAGGTAGTCATTCTTCTTACGCAGTGCTGTTGCACCCCTACGCCCCTAAATTAGGGTTGTTGGGACCCGGCGAATCTATGGGAACTCTTTTTAAAATAAAAGTAGTTTTTTTTTTTTTGTAATACCTAAAAATGGAATTTTTTTAAATTTATTTTGGGAGGGGTTCTGACCCACTAGCTATTGCACTGTTCTTACAAGTTTGTTTGATACCTGTTCGCGCCGGCTCTGAACAAGACTAAGAAATCTAATTTAAAACAGAACACTTCGCTACATAATAAAAAAAGGGTAATATATAGCGTATAGGAAAGGGATGAAAAATATTTATCAAAGAAATAGCTTTTTTAAAATTTTCTATCAATTATTTAAGTCTTACAGATATTAACACAACAATTAAACTAATCTAATTACAAACAACACGCAAGATGAACTTGATTTTATTTTTCGTATACCTGTGATTCTATTACAAGAGTTTAAGTATTTATTAAAAACTATTATAAATAATAAGCTAAATAAGGAATTTTATCAAGATTTCTAAATAATAATAATAATTATGTTTTATATATCAATACTAAATAATTAATAGAGAAAGTCATATATAAAATCACTTTATTAATGCTTTGTAAAATGCAATATCAACAGCAGGCATGTATGAATACCTGGAAATGATATCATTGGCTTTTTCAGCAGATAAAGACTGATAAGGAGTACGTAAGCAAGCTGCCATTGGTATATTTGTCTTTAATGGTTTGGTAATAATGCTTGATGCTGCTCGCTTGACAAACTTATTAATACGAGCTTGTGAATAATTGTCTGAAAATGAGATTTAAAAAAAAACATGGTATGGCAGTCCGTTTCGATAAACAAGATTTTTAACTCTTGTATAAGGCACTAACTTATAACTTGAAAAACCAGCAACAACTGAAAAACTCTTCACATCTATTAATTGCATTTGGTAAACAGAGAATGGTTTTTTAGTCCAAAGCTTTCTAGTCCAAGCGGACTAAATATTTCTGCAACAGAAAAGATTTTTCAATTTGACTATGAATGTTATCACATTCTTGAATGCTGGAGTGACCTGGCTCGCAGAACTTTTGCTCAATGACTTTACTGTCATTTTGTTTTACGTTTAATCAGCTTTACGTTTTCTAGGTATTCCACCATAGGGTGACCTACGAGAAGGTGTAACACCAAGCGACTCTAAAGATTAAAAAACTCCATTACCTTTTTACTTGATTATCTAGGATGCATAAATAATAAATTATTTTGTTTTTTATGCATTCTGGATAATCAAAATAAAAAATTGGCAAAATTATAACGCTAATTAAGTGAAAAAATACCTTTGTTTTGATTTAGAGCATGTTCCATTTTTTGGTCAATATTTTTAGTTGCCATTTTGAAAATTACAATAACAACAAAATTATTCCGCACAAATATGTAATTGTAAATATATGATTGGTTGATCGGAGTTAAAATAAGATAACATTTTCAAATTTGCTTATTTAGGAGATAGAACAATGCAATATGGCATGCAACACAGTATTAAAAGTTTTATATGTTTTCAATATAAATAAAATAGAAAAACATTGTGCAAAACTATTCAAAAACTATAAAAACTCGATTTTTTCAAAAAGTGGAGATAGAACAAGATAATTCTAACGTCGCGATATGGAGATGCATTTAAAATTAATAAATTAGAATGTGTTGGGCATGTCCAAAAAAGACTTGGTTCACAATTACGCAAACTGAAGCAAAAAGACAAAGTGCGATTGTTGTCAGATGGGGAAAAAATGTTTGGGAAAGGACGCTTAACAGAAAAAGCCATTAATTTATTACAAAACTATTTGGAATGACCATTTGTCAAAATACTGTAGTTTATCCAATGAAAAAAGCAATTGGTGCTGTTTTACTGGAAGAGCAGCGGCATATATTTTGTCCAAAAGTAATTGATGGATGGTGTAAATGGCAATCAGACAAGCTTACTGGGAATAAAACATACAAGTCAAAATTGTCTTTACCTATAGCTATAAGAGATGAACTGAAACCTATTTTCAGGAATTAAGTCAAGACTCATTGCTAAAAAAATGCCTCCAAGCCCAAACGCAAAATGTTAATGAGTGCTTAAATGGAATTATATGGCCACGCTGTCCCAAATCCACTTATTGCAGCAGTTTACATTGTTATGAAACAACTGTGCAAGTTTCAGTTTTAATAGTTACTCTGTGTTAAATAAATATGTAAACGGTTTTAGCCCCTTTTTGGGACCAAAACCGGATTATTTATTTGCATTAAAAAAAAAAAAATTTCCTTATTCTGTCTTTCTTTAACCTACATTTTTATTAAATTCAACAAAAAACCTAATATATCTATTTTTAAGAAAAAAGTGTCTAATTGTATAGAAGTACCTTAATGTATTTAACAGTTTTAATAAAGTAAAAAATGTTGAAATGACGAATTTCCGAAAGTAGTCTATTTGCAACCCTACCACCTTAACTTTTATAGAGCAAACACTCTTCAATAATTTTTTTTTTACGTGCATCTAAAATGCTTAAATTGGCTAAGACCCCTTCAATTTTCAAATTGGTTAAGGCCCCTTCAATTTTATACCATTTTCTTACAAGACAAATACTCTCTATAGAAAAGTTTTCATTTGAGCGACATAACATAAAAACAAGGGGTCTCTTTAACCACCTGTTTTTGTTAAGCAACTTGAAGAAATATTCAAGGGGTAATGAAAATTGAATTACGTAAATTTGCATTTAATTTAGCAGAAAGTAATGGACTGAAGCAACCATTTAATATAGATAAAAAATTACAGGAAGCAATTGGTTTCATTACTTTTTTTTACGGCGTCCAACGTTATTGAAAAGGAACTGCTATTGGTTTAATGGCTTGCAGCAGCTTTGCAACAAAAGTTTCGAATCTATCATTGAAAAATGTAGATGCGCCAAGATTTAAACGTGAGTATAAATTTGAAATACTAGAGAGATTGAAAGATACTAGCCGCAAAAAATAATGGGAAACTCGCTAAGTTTCCCATTATTGCTGCATTTTAGATTTTCGTTTTAGACATATTGTTCTTGTTTTTTATCATGTTTTGAAAATATGGTTAATTACAAGCTTGCTATTTAAAAAAATAATAATTTTGGTTTAGAAAAAAAAAAGATAATTTTAATAACGAGCAATCGTAGCATAACTCTTGTTATATGTCATAAATTAAGTTATAATGTCGTGCATAACTTTTTTGACAAAAAAGGTTCAACGCCCTGTGAGAAAAAAAAACTCTTTTAAATAAAGTGTTTAAATCTTTTTCAATTCATGAGAATCTATTATATATAAATATTGAACTTAATGCCATTACCTATTCGTCCGTGTTTGACGCGTAACTCACGGCAGCCATTACACTCAAGTTAGTAGCCAGAAAGAGTTGCAGCACTTTTTTAATAAGAAAATATCAAAAGTGTATGCAGATATCTAACTTATGTTACCTTCAAATTATGTAATGTTAAAATATATATCAAATTTTCAGTTTTACTTTTATTTGAAAACTGCATAGCGGCAACATCTCCTTGATTTTAATTTATAGCATTTATTTGTCGTTTTATAAAGTCATTTATCTATTAAATAGTGTGAAAACATTTATGGAACAATACGCCTTAGTGACTAAAGTAGTTTGCAGTGTTTCTGAAGTGAATCGTCGTGGTTCAAATCCTTACGCTTGCACTTTTTTTAATAATTTTTTTCGATATCTTAAAATACAAAGTAAAACATTTTTAAAGTTCTATAGATATTATATACTTAACATATATCAGGATATATATTATATATTAAAACAAACGAAAGGCAGAGAGTTTAAAAAAAAATTTAAAATTTCTAAAAACGTCATAACACCGAGAGAAATTTGTTGCGCATGTATAGAGATAGTTGTCATTCATGCGCTCAGATAAATAGTCCAAAAAAAGCTGCTGAAAGAAAAATTTAACAAGCTCGATCTGCTTCTCCAAAAGGTACAGCTATATAGGGAAAAGAAATTGTCCGAAGTTTGCAAAAACTTTAAAAAGATTATTCACAATTAAGTTTTTTTGCTATATACGGCAAGATTGAAAAAATGTCAAAGATTTTACACTAGGGGTGGACTTGAACAACACAATGATAGCGCACTAAACCACTGAGCTATGGAAGATATGTTTTTGATAATTTATGGACCATTAATGATAGCTGCCAAGTGGCTAGCAAATGATTATTCGCTAAATAACATTTTAAAAAGTTATCCACTGGCTAATTATAGCGGAGGCCAATAACGGTCCACTAGCAGTTAACAGCTGAACGAAACTCGCGATTTCTAGGTCGGACTTAGAATTCGGTGTATAAGCCTAAATTCAGGGAACACAAATGACCAATTTCGGTTCTTAAAGATTAACTTCGCCGATCCTTATACAACAGCAATACACTAAAGGCATCAAGTTTCATTTCATTAATCCTGATGTTTTCTAGTTTCAGATTCTTATTTCTATAACTAGCTCTAATATTTGCATTGTTTTCGCGTTATACATTTATTTGAACCTTTTAGCATAAAACAATTATATACTGAGGTAAAACAATTCAGAGTAAATCACAAGTTTGAATATAAATTCGTCCGAGGCACAAATCGACGTTTAGTTATATCAAAATTTGAACAGTCTTATGAGTTTAGATACCTGTTAACAACAAACTTTAAGAGAATGTTCAGAATTAAACGACAGATCCAAGTTTAAAGTCCAAAAGAAGAAGTCCTATGAAATCGCTTAAAAATTAATTTAAATAATTAAAAATTAAAAAAAAAAAATCAAAAATTGCTGCGGCCTTCTGCATAATTTTATTTATATTATTATTATTTTACGCATTATACATACGTGAATTAGTTATCGCGCGCACTACCCAGTGCGCACAAGACGCGTTTTAGATGTCTAAAACACGTATTAAAACGCATTAATATTTACACTCAATGGGTAGATTTGTTTAAAAAAAATAATAAAACGGTGGATACGAAAATCACTCATCGAGGGATTAGACTAAAGAAAAGATATAACATTGACAATTACATTTATTAAAGAAGCAAAAGTTGTGGGCCAATTAAATTTTGTTAAAAGAAGCGATATCAACACTTTGCACCTGAAAACAAAAAAATGTATATATCAATTTAATAATTAAAAAGACGAATTTTTTCTAAAAATTTATTTTATTAAATTGTTGTTAATTTCTTGAAAATTTAAATAAAACCTATAATACAAACAAAAAAACAACCACCCCTCCCCCCACAAACCAAATTTGAAAGAGATATTAAATTTAATAATTTTACCTTTCATTTAAAATTATTATACAACATAATTATTTCAATTTAGTCAAACCAAATTTATGTCTAATGTCTAAACATTTTCGAAAATTAAACACTTTTTTGAAAGAATAGGAATAATTTTGTTAAAAAAACTAGTCAACTACTCAACTAGTATATAACTTACTTAAACTTTATTTTAATAGTATTAAATGAATAAGTATTTTAAGACTCTTAAAACTACTACTAAAACTACTACTACTAAAACTACTACTACTAAAACTACTACTACTACTACTACTACTACTACTACTACTACTACTACTACTACTACTACTACTACTACTACTACTACTACTACTACTGCCTTAGAAACAAAACTAGACAAGAACCAAGAGGTCGTATGTTCATTTTTTGTGTTTACGAGAAAATTAAGTTTTGAAATTTTATTTGTCAAGACTTTCTGCCAAATTGTGCAACTAATTTTTTTGATAATTTTAAGTTATTATTCTTGAAACCAGATTTAGCGGACACCCCATCGATTATTGAATATTTATTGAGAACAAATAGAAAAAACACAAAATGTGGATATACGGCTTTTTGGTTCTGGGCTTACGAACCGTTATTTAGCTGTTGTTTTTCTATCAATTTTGACAATGAAAAAAGTCTTTTTAAAAACACTTTTCACTTATGAAATTTCGCATTGTTCAAGAACCAACTATCCCAAATAAATTGAATTTAAACAAATAGTTCATTTGAAGCATATGAATTAAATGATTTTTTTCAAACTTTCTATCAAATATACAATGTAAATTTTCCTAAATATGACCTAATTAAAACCAATAAAAGTTTCAAGTCAATTAAGATCTCAATAAATCCTTAAATACTAAACAAAAACTGTTTGAGTTTTTTGTTTACTTTTTTTTTAAACTCCTCTTTATAAAACTTTGAGTTTCATATAAAGCAAGAGGAATTTAAAAAAAATATATGAAAGTATACTACTCTTTTATACAGTCATATTAATTATGCTGATATTGTTTGGGAAAATGCTTGCAAAAGTAAATCAAGGCCACTTTATTCTTAACAGAGACACATGGACTCGCTCATTTTTTTCAAGTACAAAGCCTCTAATAACTTATATGAACATTCCTAAAATATCAAGTAGATATTTTTAACACTTGTTTCCTGTTCAAATGCAAAACCAATTTATTTCCAGCTTACATTCTTTAAAAGAAAAATATATATACTTAAAGAAACAATAATTTTATCAGACATCAGTTTTTCAGACAAACTTTGGCAAAAACTCCTTTTATAAAGCATTTTTATGGAATCATTTAATTTTTTTTCTTATGAATGAATTATTATTTGTTTAAAAGAAAAGTAAAAGAACTTTTTAATTGAAAATATACTTATATACTTTCAAATTACACCCCAGTTTCTTCATACCTAAACTTTATTATCTATTATTTCATATATATGTGAAATTACTTGAATGTTATTAAAAGTTGCATTGTTATTGAATATAAGTAAACTTTCTTTTTTGACTTATTACACAACATATTTGTAGCAGTTCTCGACAAAAAGACTATGCCATCTTTTGCAAGTGGCTGCATTTTTTAAACCTATTTATACAATAGACCAGGGTGTTAGCCAGCCCAATGTATATACCACAGAATTCCCAATGGGTTTATAACTCCCAAAATTTAATGACCTTTTTTGTTTTGTTTCTGTTTGTTGAAGTAAAGGGACAATATCAATAAAAATTCCCAATTATTAGTAGAACAATATCTAATATTCCCAATATCCTAAAAATGATGTAAAAAAATATATATTGTTGTCTAACACCATGAAGACTTGTGCTGAAGAAAAATTAACCTTTTTACTTATCTTTTTCTACATTCTTTTTGATAATCAAACCTGAAGAGTTTAATTTTGAATATCACAGATAGAAATAAATAGGTTTAAAAAAAAACTTTAACCTGTATTTCATAATTGTGTATGTCTATTTTATTATTATCATTTTTTTTTTACAGTATGATAAAGTAAACTAATTTATTATCATTGTACTAATCTATAACTTTTTTTGTGCAAAATCACTTTATGAGAATTAAAAAATCACAATTTATATGAAGCAATTTATATAAAAATATTTTGACTTACCAAATCGCCAAACTTTGTGATTTCTTCTTCTAGTATGTCAGTTCCCACTTTATCATCTTCAACAACACACAAAATTTGTAGTTTTTTAATACCATATGCTAAAGGAATGAGTTTAGATGCACCCCATAGTAAGCCATCCATTTCTATGCTTCTCACTTTTTGTTCCATTAAAGCCATATCTGTTTCATCATCCCAAGGTTTGACATCTATCAGAATTGATGATTTAGCTATAAGAGCTGGTTTTTGAGCCTTTTTAGCATTATATTTTGCAAGGAGTTCTTCTTTGCGCTTTTTTTCTGCCTCGTCTTCCTACAAACATACTCACAAAATTAATTACTTAATAGTTTTACAAGTATTTTTTATATTCAATAATGTACTATATACTCATAATTTTGAATTTCTGTTAAAATGTATCAAAGTATGTAACTTTTATACCCTAAAAAGTTACATGCAATACTTTATTTATAAACATCGCTTATCTCATTCAAAAATACTATAAATAATTACCTCTTCATCGCCACTTCCTTCGCTACCAAATAAGTCTATTTCATCATCATCTTTCTAAAATATTTAAATAAAATTAAATTAGAATAAAAATAAATCAGACACATGTTCAACAGTTGTCAAAACAAAAACTTTAATGATCATCAACTATAGAACATAACATTTTAAGCATAGATCTATTTTATCTTAAAAATCAACTTAAAAAAAAATAAATGCCTTAAATATATTCCTTCCAACAAGGCAAAAAGAAAAAAAACAATAGAACTTTCATTTTATTAACTTGCATAAAATAATTATACTAATTAATAAAATAAAATAATAATTTTTAAATAATAAATTTTAACCTATAAATTTTTTGTATAAAAATAAACAAAATATTTTGCTCACAAAAAAAAAAATTATTTTGCGGTAGCAAAATTAACTCCCATCATTACTTTTAATTTATAACTGTTTTTCTCGTTTAAAATATTTTTAGAAACAAACACCAAAAGGCAATGTAAGACAATTTTTAAACCAATAAGATCAGTAATTTTTATACGCATTATTCTTTTGTTAATGTTTTTTGTTATAAATAAATATATACAGTAGCGCGCTAAAATTTAAAAACATCAAAATTTTTTTAGTTTAAAACAACTTTTCACTAAATTTCATAAATCGCTGAAATTTTTACTTGATGTTCTATATGTTGATTCAACTACAAACCACATATTACAACAAAAATTATAAATTACAACAGTTAATTTTGTGTGTGTTTTTTTGTAGGTAAAGCCTCCATGCAAAAGTTTAGAAGTAACTGAATTTGATAAAAATTTCAAATATCATTAAAATATCAATTTTTCAATAAAAGTTTTAATAAGATAATATCCATTTGTCCTCAAAACAGCATCACAACAAGGCATTGAACTTAATCAACGAGAACATACTAAGGAATGTCATACCAACATCCTTCAATCAATGCAAATAAATGGAATTTGTCAGTCGGACCACTAACTAATTGTTGGTTAATGTACTCTCAAAAATACTTTATAGAGTTGAGACTCCTGCACAGTGAGGATAGAGTGTGCCAAAATACCAAAAAATCAATTTTGGCATTATATGGTGAAAATTTGTCATAATGGCGAAGACATGTTCATTAGAGGAAATATCTAGTTAAAAAAACACTAAATATTAATCTAGGCATAATTTTATGCGGTTATTTACACAATAATTTGACATATGTTCCAAAACGCTACTTTGTATTTTTTATTTATCAACTTTCTTATGCAACTATTGTTTTAAATTAACTTTATTGAATTTCATTTTAAAATATGTTATTTTAATTAAAAATGTTTTTTTCGCTCAGACTTTTAAAAACAATTTAACATAAGTGTAATCATTAGTTTTTATGCATCGAAAACAGACAGTTTTTAATATTTTTTTGCTACTAACCTTTACTATAAGGTATTAGATAAACTACCCTCCAATATCCTCCAAATATTTGACTATGTAAATCTCATGCTAAATGTATGTAAATAGCCATGCATCATAAATATTCTGCTACTTTTTGCAATAAAAAAGTTATAACAAAAGATTGGTCATCAGCTAATGGTCAGTTGATGAGAAATACTGAACATGTAAAAAAGATGTTTTGTACACAAAGAATACCTACAAAATCTTTCATTACTGCTATAATATATAGGTTTTGTAAATAAAAATCTAAAAAAGTTATTTTATGACAAATACATGCATTGAAAATTGATATTTTTAATGTTTACACTGATAAAAGTTGTCTTGTACATTAAAAATATTTTTCACTAAAATTTAATTTTCTTCTTATACTTTTTTATATTATATAATTACATGTTTATTACTTTATTTATGCATTTTATATAAATATAGCTATTCTAATAAAAAAAAACTACGAAAATAATTTTGGCACAAAAAACTCGATTTTGTCTCACTGTGTCCTATGAAGGCCTTGATTTTTTTGTGATTTAAAAGAATCTTGATTTTTTTGTGATTTAAAAGAATCCTTAACAGATCTAGTACAATGCATTTAACCATTATCTTGTAAGATTCAGTTCATATTTTGCATGTGGCAAAATAACATTCATCACACCTAAACAAACTCTCCAGGTAATATCTTTTATGCAGTGAACGGGACTTATTGTAACAACTAAAATATCCCCTAACCATAACATTTCCTGCAACATGATTAACAGTAGGTAATTGATATTTTGGATTAAGTCTGTCTTTTACTGGATGTCTGAGATACATAACTCTGTGACTGTTGACTAGCATTAACTTTAATATGTGAGAGAAAAGGACTTAAGAACAGTCATTAACAATCTAATTAATATGAGCTTGTGTATTTTTTTTGACTTGCATTTTATAAATTCCTTGCAGATATCAGCTGTTTTTTAACTGGAAAACAGCTTATTTTGATAAAAATTTTTTCAACACAGATTATTTTGATGTAATCAATGCAACAGTGGGTGCTATGAAACTGACCAAAATTTTATTTGCAACAGCATTATACAAATATATATATATATATATACACACACACACACACACACACACACATATTTAATATATATATATACATACACATATATATATATACACACACATATATATATATATACACACACATATATTTAAAATATAACATGGTCAGGATTATTAGTAAAAATTAGAACAGATGCTCATAACACACATGCAATAAAATCAAAAAACATAAGGAAAAGCACATATGTTTGAATTCAAACAAATCAACAAATGTCTGTTAGTCTTTTTATCACACTCATTATTTTCTTCTTTATTTGTCCTTGTATGGAATGCTGTTGTCATCTTTGGGTTGGTTTCTTTAACACAATTAATATATATATATATATATATATATATATATATATATATATATATATATATATATATATATATATATATATATATATATATATATATATATATGTATGTATGTATATATATATGTATGTTTGTATGTATGTATGTATGTATGTATGTATGTATGTATGTATGTATGTATGTATGTATGTGTATATATATATATATATATATATATATATATATATATATATATATATATATATATATATATATATATATATATATATATATATATATATATATATATAGCCGTCAAACAAATTTAAAACAGCTGACTCTCTCTCTCTATATATATAATATAAAAAATAGAGAAAGCTGTTTGGTTAGTTGCAAGGTTTGAACTAAGCATCGGCGTTTCCGCACCGTCAGTAAAAATGCATAATCACCGCTTTAATTTTGCGTAAAAATGCGCCGTACGCAAATTTACCGCATTTATCACATTTTACCGCTTTTTTTGCTGGTTACCGAAAAATTAAACAAGGATTTTTTAAACTGCTTTTTGTATTTCTATTAGTAAATTTTACATTTACAGTTTAAACAAGTTATTAATAATAAAAATTAATCATCAGATATATCATTATCTGTCTCTAATAAAATATTTGCAAGCTCAGATGCTCTCTACTTTCTTTCTCATTCTCTTTTTAATTCGACTTCATTACATTACTAAATTTTGCTTTTTTGCTTCTACTTTGTTTTTTGCTGGAGTGTTATTGGAATAAACATAGAGACATTTTGATTTTGGTCTTCACCTTGAGTCCCTTCATACACCTCTTGTTGAGCTAGAGTCCTTTGACTCTCTTGAGTATATAACTGTAGCAGTTGTTGTTCTTGAGGTTCAGGACCAGTTTGAGTATCTGATAGAGTTGGAGAAGTCTTTTCAGGTGCAGCTCTTTTTTTAGTTTCAGTTTGACTATGTGATTTTCTCTGTTGGTGAGTCTTCTTACTTGGTGGTGTGACGTGGTAATTCATATGGCTCTTCTTCGCACGTTTTTCCCAATCGCTGAGGTTAGAAGGAACCCTTACGTAATTTTGACTGACAAAAACTAACATGCTAGTGTTTTCTGGTTTTATAAATTATGCCTAAAATTAGTAATCATCCTAAATCCTACTAAAAACATTTGTTTCTGTAGTAGATAGTTCATAAAAAATAAATACATGAACCACAAGAAAATTTTTTTGATGGCGGCAGATATAAGGAAATATGAAAATTAAGAACTGATTATAATCAAGTTTTATATCTTGAGCTCAGATGTTGATAAGTTTCAAATACAAATATATTTTTTTGTTTAGCATAAGATTTTTTTCATAAAAATAACGGAATAATACATATTTACATAAATTTCAAATACAAATATTTTTTTATTTAACAAAACATATTCTTAGAATAACTTGTATATAACTTTCTGTTTTTTATTTTTTAGAATAAATATAATAAAACAAAAAACAAATTCTCAGTAAAACTAAGCACGAGTTTTAATTTTAGTTTTTTAATAGTAGTGAAGAAAAAGTATTTGTTTGCTTGTGCAGAAATCTCAAATTTAAAATAATTAGCATTTGCTATATAATTTATTTTCCTTTTAGTTTTTAACTACCCAATGCTTGTGCTAGAAGGTTAGTAACACAACTGCATGTCGTGTTATTGAAAATTTAAAATTTGTCAAAATTGTAGGTAGACACCACTGCCGCTTACCATGCAGTTATGTTATCAACCTTCTAGCACACTGCATTGGGTAACTAAGAACTAAAAGGTACATAAATTATACATAAATATTAATTTAATCATAAATTGCACTTAAAAAATATCGAATATTTTGAACTTTAATATTTAAATTATTAATTTCTTTAATTATCTACTTTTTTTTAACACTTCTTTAAACTTTTTAAAAGTTAAATTTCATAGTCTTGTTTTTCTTTCAAAACTCTGTTTAATTTTCTCTTTCATATTACTGTCTTATAAGATGTACATCGTTTCCCGCTAAAAGCTTTGATCGCTGCCATCTTGGGAGACCAATTTTAGCTTTAATTCTTTTTCCAAAAAACAATAGAATACGTTATCCAGTTATATTTTGAGATCAGTGGTTTAAAATATTCTAAATTATAGTAAGAGTAAAACACATACTTTAAGTGAGCTTTAACTCCACTGGTGCTACCTTGAGACAGCTTAATCACTTTTTTGCACTTATTGCACTCAGCAAATCCTGATTTTCTATTTTACCATAATAATTACCGCTTTTACTATCTTTTATCACAAATTACCGGAATTTCAGATTTTTACCGCTTTTACGCATTTTTTTACTGCTAGTGCGGTAACGCCGATGCTTAGTTTAAACAGGTAAATTTAAAATATTTATGACTTACTTTAGCCTTCTGTACTTTTTCTGCTGCGGTCTCAGCAGTGTTACCTAAAAAATATACAATAGACTTAAAGAATCAATAAATTATATAAAATAAAAGAATGCAGTATGTGAGTCTATCTTTATTTACGATCGTAATGCATGATATACTAGAAGCATATTGTTTATTAGAAAATGATAACACTAACGAAATATGCTGTAAATGAAACAAACAAAAAAATATTTATAATATAATATAGAATAAGTTAAAAATTTTAACAAGTATATTACCATGAGCAGCTTGCTCTAGCTTGGTCACACGGGACTCAAGTGCAGCCACCTTTGCCAACAACTCTGTTATTGCTAAATTGTAGATTTTAAAATAAATAATTAAAAAAATTTTTTTTTTCTAATAGAACTACAAACCATTTTATTTAAGAATTTTCATCATAACCTTTGATTTTAAAATTAAATTTTTTAAAATATGAATTAATAATTCAAAACATTAAATTTTCTTACTTTTTTGCATTGCTTTATTTTCACTTTCTAAACTGCTTGTACTTGATGAACTAGTCTAGAATACAGCAATGATTATATATATATGTATATATATATATATATATATATATATATATATATATATATATATATATATATATATATATATATATATATATATATCTATATATATATATATATCTATATATCTATATATATATATATATATATATATATATATATATATATATATCTATATATATATATATCTATATATCTATATATATATCTACATATATATATCTACATATATATATCTACATATATATACACACATATATTAACCCTCGGAAGTAGAAAAAATGAGGTAAGCAATAATTTGCCAACCTCAATCTTTTAAAGGTCGGTATCAGGTTGGCAAAAAAAAAATTTGTTACAAAGATCTTTCCATAAAACATAGAAAAAAAGGCACGGTTGTTGAAAGAATTTTTTCATGGCACAATAAATGACAATTGTTACGTATATATATTCTTGTAACCTTGAGGTTACAAACATATGCTTGTAACAAGTATAAAATCAAATTTTGTATTTAATAAGCAATTTTTTAACGAATAAACAAATAACTTGTGCAAAAACTAAAAGCTCTCGAAAGAAGCTGTTTAGAGGAGCAGCTTGCATGGCTTGCCATCTTCATTTTAGAAGAGCTTTTCTCCGCTCTTGCACTCATTTACTCCCACCGAGGCCTGTATATACATACATACATATTCCTATAGTTTACAGCTAAGAAAATGTGTTTGTAGTAAAAAATGGCTCTTTGCTTGTTTGTGGTATTAAAGCTGACAAAATTAAGGTTAGATTATGTCAAAACGCATTAATTTAATTGCAGGAAGTAATTAAACCACAAAAATGCAAATTAAAAGACTAGAATATTTTACATTCTGAATATTTTTATTTTATTTTTAAAAATAAAATCATTCTGAATATTTTTTAACTGTAAAACATGCGTTGCTACATCAACTATCTTATAGCTTGACTCGCAACGGAGTGCTGCTACATCAACTAAGGGTTTGGTTGGGGCAGGTGGTCTATCAAATAATTAAAAAAAAAAGTTTTTACGGTCTTTAAAATTAAAAAAAACATCCTAAAACTGTCATTTTATGGTAAAGACGACCACACAAGTGTGTGTGTGTGTATATATATATATATATATATATATATATATATATATATATATATATATATATATATATATATATATATATCGGTGGTGTACACTTGTGGTTGTCCAATGGCAAATGCCACTCAAATCTTTCGAAGGGCCAGGCGACTATTTAAACTGCTTCATTTAATAACTTATTACTTAAATTTATGTTACTCATTATTCAAATTTATTTTTTTGCCGCAATTCGCATTTCTACATTTAGTAACATTTTTGCCACTAAAAGTAAATTTGTTCTTTCGTTTTCGAAAGACTATTACTTTTTATCAACAAAATATTAATTTTTATTAATGAAACAGCTTTTGATAATTACTTTTTAATCTAATGTAACAATAAAGCAATATTTTTAAAGTCTTATTGTTGAAGTTTATTTTCCTTCTTTTCTATTAACTTATGTCATTCTGTTTAAATTAGAACACCAGTTTTCGTTTTTTATAAAGAATGAATGAAAGTTTTGAAGTCATAACTGCTGTTAATTAGCAAACATTTTTACAAAATTAAATTATAAAAATTTCTTATGTTAAAAGTTTATTTATCAAACACTTTTAATTAAATAATAAACTTTTTTTATTTAATTCTGTTGAAGCGCTTGTTGAAAATGCATTCTTTAAATAATATAATAAAATTTTAATATACAAATAAAGTTTTATTATAAGCTCTATAATAGTAAACATTCCATTGTTATATTATTAAAAATAATTTAAATATAATGATATATTTTTATTTTAAAGAATGACTTCAAAAAAACTTTGTTTGAAAGCTATTTTATCTTTCAATTATTGTTCATTAAAAGTTTAATTACAAAAAACTTTTTTTTCTCTTTAAAAAAGAGTGAGTGTGCAATAAAAATACCATTATTACAAAATTACAATAAAAAAAGATGTTTAAAATGCTAGTTTAAATGTTTTTTTAAAAAACTTTTTTTTAATAAGTCCTGAAAGTCGCATTTTTTATTCAATCAAAGGTTAATTACATAAAACGTGACGCAAATAAAAATACCAAAACATTTTAAACACTACTATATGAATGTGTCAATAGTTTTCTCACAATTCTCATTTATTTAAAGTTTAATTACATAAAAGGTGGCGCAAATAAAAATACCAATACATATTAAATGCTCCTTTATAAATGCAACAATAGTTTTCTTATAATAAATATAACGTATCGCAACCGCTGAAAAAAGATAAATAATCTATTTTATAACTTTATATTCATCAAATATGAAAATATAATCTTATTCATAGTGAAAACACATACTTTAAAAAACTCATTTAAGACATAGTTAGAACATAAATAAAACTTTTTTTTTTAATGATAAAGGATGACTCAAAATATTGGCAGGCGATAAAGATTAACTAAATTATTACTCTCAGCCGCCCGTATATATATATATATACAACCACTGTATATATATATATATATATATATATATATATATATATATATATATATATATATATATATATATATATATATATATATATATATATATATATATATATATATATATATATATATATACAACCCTCGGAATTAAGAAAAATGAGGTCTGCAAAAATTATTTGATACAAAGGTCTAACCATAAAACATTAAAACGAAGTCGGCAATTTTTTGCTGATCTCAAATACTTTCAGGTTGGCAGTTAGGTCGGCATTGCCAAATGCGCCGACCCTAATTCCGAGGGTTGTATGTATGTATGTATGTATGTATATATTATATATATATATATATATATATATATATATATATATATATATATATATATATATATATATATATATATATATATATATATTAAAACACATAAAATTTAACTAATTTTAATTATCATTAAGCTTTCTTTATTATCAATCACACAGGCTATAGGTCCTATTGCTTACAGACTGTAGAAAAAAATCATATGAAAATGAACCTATTATAACCTTGGAGGTATACACTAAAAAATAACACTTCAGGCTCAAAGTTGCATAGTTTTAAATATTTTATCATATTTTTAGATTTCTCTTTATTACTTGTTTATATATTACTTTTAAATTAGACTATTTCACAGCCTGTGGACAAAACAACAATCCGTGTTTGCCTGTTGATTCTATTTTTAAAAACCTTTAAAACCAACATAATCCTTTCAACTATTGCTCACTTGTCTTACTTTAGTACATACATGGTCAGGGTTAAGGTTGGTAAAACATGAGGAGAGAGTTAACAAGTTGTTGAGTATCAAGGAACAATCACTGTAAAGAATGTGAACTACCAGGATGACAAGTCATATAGAAGGGTGTTATTAGACAGGAAATATACTAGTTTAAGATGTTATTAGTCTGGAAACATATTAGTTAATTGTATTATTAGACTTAACAATGTATTCAAAGTGTTAATTGATTGCTAGGAAATATTTTAATTGCAATGCTATAAAAAAAGAACAATACTTGGATCATATTTTATTTTTTACAGATATATCTTATTTCTGGGAATAAATGTGACTCAAGTATTTTGTTACAATTAATGGAATTTAAACATTTTATGAAATTTCTATTTGATTGAAATTTTTACATGATGATAACTGTAAATACCCTACACAATGCATAAAATACAGTTGACTCTCGATATCTCAAACTCTCAGGGGACAAGGGAAAAAAGTTTGAGATATCAAGAGGATTTTAACTCAAATGAGTGTGCCAGGGACCAGAAATAAAGTTCGAGATATCAAAAACGAAAACTCGAGATATCAACTAGTCAAGATATTTAAAGTCAATTGTAACGCCAACATTTACACAAAGCCTTTAGTACAGGCCAAACATCTTAACTTATATTATTGCTAAATTTATTGCTATCCAGAAAGCATCTTACTACAGAAATATAAACATGCCAATAGTAAGAAGAGTATAAGATAACATGCATGTGGACTATCGACCCCAACCCACAGTTTAGCCACAAATATTGAGTTTGGTGCAAAACTAAATATGCAACACTCAGGTATATTCAGGGTGGCCACTCAAATTTGAAAATATAATTCCATGACATTTTCATAATTCTTCATAAACTTTTATGACAAATCACTCGAGAAAAATATTCAGTACTTGCCATGCACTAAACACTTGCAACTCGGTCATTATAAAACATGCAAACCAAAAACAAACTGGTAGAAAGTTCTGAAATCAGGTCTGAAAAAAAATTCTTTTTCTTTTACTCCTCTGATAACTTACATTGCAAAAATATCTTTTTCAAAAAGGACTTAGACTAGATATACTAGTACTTTTCTTTGCATTCTAAAATATCACAAATAGAAAAAAAAAGATCATTTTTAAAAGTTCCATGAATTTTCAATAAAAATTTAGGAATTCCATCACTTTTCCATGATATCCATGACCAGTGGGCACCCTGATATTTTGGTAAAGAATTAAGAAACCAGATTTATGACCTTATTTTAAACCAATATCCTTTCCACCCATTGTCCACCGTCAACTTCTCTAATATCAGTGAATAACTCAAACACATCCAATTGACACTAACCAGCCATAAGCATATATCTGGCAAATTACTTTACGCTGCACACTTTAAACTAGATAAAGCTTTTGTTACAACTTTGAACCATTGCATCAACTAATGTATTGTACTGCCTGAGTGGCTTTATGCAAATATAATACCCATTCTAAATATCGATAACCCATCTCTACTAACTGACTACCCACTCATTGCTATACACCAATTTGGTTGATCTAAGTCCAGCTAGCCTTCCTTTTGTTTCATCAATTTTTTGAAAAAATCTTTAAAGTACATGTTTTCTTAAAAAACCTTCAAAGTAAACATAGGTAACTTTCTTACTTTTGATTACCAATTGGTTTTCTTCCTGAAAGAAACTATGTACTAGACATGAATGACTACCTCCCGACAGACATTACACAAAAGAAATATGCAGATGTTATCCTAAACACATATCTTACAAACTCTGTAAGAACTCTTTTCTTTCAAAAGAAGTAGCAGATTATCTTCAGATGATAATGAAATGCTTCAACATAGTTATTGTTATTGGCTGAGGTTCAAAACCAGTCATAGCATTAGAAGGCAAAACTCCTAAAGTTTGTAAACTCAGGTTACGCTTATATCTGTAGATGTATTTATAATACATTGCTTCCAGTTTAGGATGTTGAATGCTCAATCTTCTTGACTCAATGCATGGGTTTTGCTTGTGTCTCTATTTTTACGACTAGGCAACTCATTCTATTATATCCTAATGAGGGCACAGCTCTAAAACTCAGTTTTATGGTTCTGAGACAGGTTAGTAGTTAGGTTTCCTGAACTTTGTGGTAGCTCACAGAGAATCCATCAACAGCTGTAAATTATCATTCATGTTGCACATTGATGGTGTCCCTGTTCGTACTTTTGATGTGCATTATCAGAGCCACCTTTGGAGCCTTTTGTTACAGCTTATGATTATTTATTAGTAATAAGGCAATTGCTTGGACTATTAAAAGGGTACTAAATACTATCTGTGCTTTAAGTCAAAATCAAAAATAACTTAAGCATAAAAAAACAAATTCAAAAATAACTTAAAAAAACCATTGTCATCACCAAGTTCTCTAAAATCTATCATTCACTAATATTTGTGGTCTTCAAAGTTATTTTTCTTCTGTTAAGCCTTCTTCTGTTAATCTCTTGCAAACTTCACCAAACCTACTTGCTCTTTGTGAGACTAATTTGAGTTCAGCTGCTACATCATATGATCTTAGTGTTGATGGTTATCTTTCTTTAATTCGTAAAGACTCCAATATTCACATGCCTGGGCATTTATGTTTGTAAGAATTCACCTATTTGAAGGGAAACTAGATTTGAATCCGCAGACTATTCTTTTTTGTAGCACTGCTTCACTCTATTGCCTTTCTCTTTAGTATATATTACTCTCCTTCATCTCAAGACTACACTTTTTTCAATGTTATCTCTGAAAAAATTGACCAAGCCCTCTCTCTTTATCCTCCAGCCAATATTGTTGTTGTTTGTGACTTTCATGCTCATCAAACTGAATGGCTTGGTTCTAGTGTCAGTGAGTATGCAGGAGTTAGAGCCCACAACTTTTGCCTTTCTCTAACAAAAATAGTCAACTTTACAACTCACTTTCCAGACAATCCGAATCATTTACCTTTTCTACTTGACTTATGTCTTGTTTCTGATCCTAGTCATCAGTGCTCAGTTTCTCCACATTCATTTTTAGATGCTTTTGATCATGGTTTAAGCTCTTTAAAACTCTCATTCTTATTCACCATCAAAATCCGCCTACCATCGTACCTCTTATTAACTACCTTAAAGCTGACCGGGACACTTTCTGTAGTTTTCTTTGTGATGGCCTTTGGGTAGAAATCTTTTATCTTTCTGCTGACAAATGTGCTCCTTACTTAACTTCTTGGATTCAAGCTGGCATGGAATCTTTTATTCCCTTTCTATGATTCCAGGTCAAGCCTCACTTTTATCAAAATTATCTCTTGACTCCACTAGCCGCGTTCTCCCTGATATAGCTAACAAACAGGTTAATCAATTGCTTGACATTCATATCACTCCAGCTACAGTATTTAAAGTGATTTCCTTTTATAACAGGTATGTTGTCTGTGGTCCAGACAACATACTTGTTATAGTCTTGCAGAAGTGTTATCCAGAGCTTTTATCTTTCAAAAACTATTTAATAAGCACTTATCAGAGTCTTGTGGCATCTGTTATCCTTAGTTGCTGGTGAATTTTAACTCAGGTAAAACTTAATTCTTTTCAGATTATTGTTGTTGCAATAATATTGATCTTTCAATATTTATGAACAGTAATGTACTCGATGAGTCATCTACTCTTTATCTTCTAGGGTAAACTCTTATTTCCAGTCTTTCTTAGAATCAAATTGATTGCAAAACTAGCATCATTGGGTCTGCTCTTGCAGCCAACCTCTAAATATTATCACATCGTCGTAATGTTATAATGGGCATCGCAATACTATAATGGGCATTGCTTTCAAGAGCTAGCATCTCTTGTGCTATCTACTAAAATTCATTCTTGTGTTACTCATTATCAAATAAATCTCACCCTTTTACTGTGAATGTTCCTTTTACTGTGAAGTGCTCCAAAAATTCTTATTTGCGTGTTTTTCCCCTCAAACACCAGTCCTTTGGAATTTACTTCCTTGTTTTTCTGATTCATATAATTTGCAATTTTTTAAGCCATCTTTTCTCTTTCAGTAACATCCAACTCTAATAGTGGTTGCTTGCAGCCTTGTTGGAACTGAAAATGTTGAAAAAAAATATATATCTATAAATATGCTTCTTCCACCTACGTAATGATGCAAATAAGTCTGTGGTAATTCTACTCATTATGTTAACTGAAAACAATCAATTCCGTATCAAAAGTTTACCTCAAAATGTTGTACTATTAGTTAGGTTTACACAGTAAAAATTTAATCAAAAAATATTTACAAACTTTTGAATAATAATATTGAAAGTTTCAAACTTGTTTAGGGATTTTATTAAGTGTAATTGTTAAAATACTTTACTTTTTTAACTAATTACATTATACTTGGTTCAGAGAAATTTTTTTAATTTTTGAATTATTAAATGGCAATGGGCTTGAATCACCTTAAATAACAAGTCTCAGAAAAAAAAATTGTTTATTTTACATTTAAAATCATTTTTACATATTTCTTTTCATAACTTCTTTTATAATAAAATTTCTATGGCAAATTAAAATATTTGTAACTTTTGAAGTTACATTACAAACGATGAAATAAAAATAAAATATGACATAAATTTGTTACACTGTGATTGCATCATATTTGAAAATTGTAACGCATTTTGTTGTGCAATAATCCAATTTAAAAAAGTTTAAACAATAAAAACATTCTGGGTGAACTTAAGAATACTTTTAAGATTATTATAAAAGGTAACTGTAACAATTAAGATTCAAAATAAATTAAAAATAATATCATTTTTAAATTAAAGACTAATACTATTCTAACAGAAACTATCAACTCACCTCTGCCAGGGATTGCTTTATTGAGTCCCTTGCTTTAGCAATTTCACTGGACAAAAGTGAGCCACTTGTTGCCTATAAATTATCAACAACACCTTTAATGTATCCAAAAATCATTATAATGGGTTTTGTTAGTAGTTGTTGATTAATCAAGATTTAAAAAATAATAATTTAAAAAGAAACTTCAAAATTATTCACTTTCAAGATTATTTTTTAAAATAAAACAAGTGAATTAAATTTGAAAATATATGAAATTGTTCCATAAATCATTTTTTTATTTTATTAAGGTGAAAGATTTGGTTAAAATATGTGAGAAATATATATAGCTGACTCAGCTTGTTTTTCTGTGCAGGGGGGTTTGTTCAACAAGATCTGTGTTTCAGTGTTAAGTGTGTAATGAAACTAAATATAAATTACAATTTACCAAGATTCATATTATTCTAATTAAAATAAAAACAATTAGAATCTAGGTTAAGTCTTTTAAATTTTTTTCTGATAAGCTGTTTAACAAAAAAAAAAATTAAACAAACAACATTCCTGCAAATTTTTTTATTTCATTTTAGATTTACATTAAAACAAGATCTTGTTAAATATCCTATTATTCATAGAAAGAACATTTGCAACTGATAATTATAATAAAAATAAATATTTATACTTGATAAATATCAAGATTTAAAAAGAAGCACTAATTAATGAAAACTAGTTAGAAAAAGTGTTTGAGATTCTAACTGTGTCTGATTGAGTTATATATAAGTGATAACAGTAACTAACTTTTAGATGCTTTTAAAACATGTTTTTCTCATAAATTAGTTGTCAAATTTTAGTGCTAAAAAATTTCTAAGTGGTTCAACTCCAAAAAAGTTTTATCAAGATATCAGCATGTAAACACAATATGCGTGGTTCCTCCTGGTTGTGCAGAAACTAACATTCTTGTTGCTTGTCTCAGAACTGTTCTGCAAATTAACACCGACAGCAGGTTTCAGTAAAATGTTTTGAGCAATTTTTAAAAAAACCACTAAAACATCACAAAAAAAATTTACAACTTGTTAACAAATTATTTTCAGGTGTTTTCTTTTCACAAATGTTGAGTTGACAACGGAATTCAGCACTGAAAAAGCATCTAAAAAAATTTTAATTATTTAAAAATGATCTAATTTTAAGTAGGTTAACCATAAATTTTCAAATCATAGATTAATTAGAAATTTTATTTCAAAATATTTTTTCTCTGTTTAAGCTAGGGGAAAACCCTTTCCCATAAGACAATAGATGAAATGCTAATACATCTTGCAATGTATTTAAATGCTTTCATACTACTTTCTCTCATTTTAGATTTAAAAAAATTTATATTATTGAAACATTTTATATATAGTTAAGTTAGTGGTGCAACCCCCCTCTAGTCTCTAGTATCTTTGGTCTTACAGGAGCCCCCTATGCACCTCTCTCTTCTTTTCTAAGAAGACAATTTACTTTATAAGCCTACTCTTACGTCAATCTTTTCATACCAAGTTATAGGCAATTAAATAAGAATTGTTAAAGTTACAACAATTTAAATGATGAAATACTAAACTTTGACAACAATTTCTTCAACTAATCTATTAAATTTTTTTACCTAAACCTCATAACTTTTTATAGACTTGTTTGCTTTTGATAATATTTACATCTTTAAAATACTGTAACAAAGGTTTTTCTAATGATTACACTTTGTTATTTAATTAGTTTTAAAAATTTATATCAAATACCTATTTACAATGATTTTTTCAACATTTATTTCTATTTAAATTGTCAACAGTTATCTAAGTATATTTAAAGGGTCAAATTTTTTATATAAACTTTGAATTGTTTATCCTTTTTGATCCGCGAAGCTCTTAAATTTGTGTCATGTAAAATACTCCCTTGATAGCAAAGTAAAAATCTATTGTGCCTGATTGTTTTTTGTTTTTATACAATAGCATCAAGAAATTAGCAGAGGTTCTACTTTTAACAGTGCCTTATGTTTCATTAGACATCAGATTATCTTTCTACTATTTATCTTACTCAAAGTTAGAGTGACAGATACCTTATATGTAATTTGCATAAAATATATCTGCTTATATTTATAAATAGTTGTTTTTTTTGTATAATTTAATATCAAATTATGAAGCCTATTACAGTTACACGTGGTGCATATACGTCTAACTTCAACTGAATGCATGTATTCAAACTATATATTAGTGAACTAAATATGAAAATAGCCTAGACACCTAGCAAATTCTAAGCATTACACCATTGTTCCGTACCCACCAAAACTTAATTTAATAATAACTTTTACATATTCACCTTTTTGGATTCAACAGCATTTAAAGTTGTTTTACTTTCTTTACAGTGAGTTTCAGCTAGTTTAGAAGATAAGTTATTTGTCAAGAATAGCTCATAGTGCTCTCTTTCTTCCTCGTATTTAGGACGGTCAAACCATATGTTTTCATGCATCATAGCATCTGGAAATTGCATTTTTTGAGTTTTCCAAATAAAAATAAAAGGTATCTAATATTTTACTTACAATATGGCCGTAACACGTCCACGAGAGCGAGAAGGCAAATAAATTAAAGACGGCGGTTATTAGTTACAACCTTTTAAGTGATCGTTCCAGACTTGTGACTAATTTATTATAATTTATTTTTAAAAACTATTTGTTCGAAAAGAATTTTTGTGCGTGTTGAATAAACTATTTACTCATAAATTTATTATAACTAAAGTTCATAATAATTATTATGAACAAAAAAAATTCTTTAATTTAATTTACTAAAAATAATTTTTATAATAATAACTTAAATAATATACAATAATTAAAATTTTATTGTATATCATTTATATATGCATATGGTATGAACCATAAAGTAGACTTTTTTTGTCTTCAAGTCCTTACGGTCTTAGCACCGCGGAAAAGCATTTGAAAGGAAGTACGAGCCATCTTCCTTACCGATGTTATAAAACTTGCCCAGAGGTGGCTTTGAACTAAGGATCTCTAGCTTCTGAGGCAAAAAGGCTAACCACTGCGCAACTGCTGTTCAATTTGAAATAAAAAAAAGTTGACTTGAAATAAAAAAAATTATTGAGTAGATTTTTATAAATCAAAAATTTATTGATGAATGAATGGTTCAGCCATTCATGTTGACACTGTTTATCGAGAGGATAATTTAAATGAAAAGCCGTTTCATGTGTTTAACTGTAATGAAAGTGGATTAAATTTTGATCAACGTAAAGTCAAAATTGTTCGTTGAAAAGGAATAAAAAATCCAAAACAAGTTACCCCGATAAATAAAAAACAAATGAATACAATTTTAACTTGTTGCGATGCATTTGGAAACTTCCTTCCTCATCAAGTCATTTACAAAGGTCGATATTTTATGAAAACTTTGGTTCAACGTGGTGCTTCTCATGTTTATTATTCTACCAGCAAATTAGGTTGGGTGGAAAGTGAAAATTTCATAGAATGGTTTCGTTTAATTTTTTTAGTTCACACAAGCAAACTTTAAGGGTTTAAAATTCTATTTTTAGACGGCCATGCATCCACATCAATTGAATTAAATAGATTATCTGAATCAAACAACCTAGTTTTATTCCGATTGCCAGCTCGTACAGGTCATTTTTTGCAACCGCTAGATGTTGGAGTTTTTAAAACAGTAAAGGCAGAATGGAAGCGAATTGTCGAAGTTTATTGATTAGAAATTCCTAATTAAGTTTAAGTAACCGGCAGTTTCCAGCCATGCTAAAAGACCTAATTGCAAATAAATGTTTTAAAGCGTAAAAAGCACGTAGTGGTTTTGAAAATACAGGTATATTTTCACTCAATCGTTCAAAAATAACTCCAAGTAAAACTGCGATCGGCGCTATTTTTCAAGATGTAAAAAATGTCAAAATTGAGAATTGTTTTTCTCGAAAGTCTACCGATACACAATTTTCACTCGATAAGACTAATAGAATAAATTCAAAAAAACTCTATGAATAGATTTGCAACAAAATACGTTTTGCTCAAAGAACTGGATCAAAAATGCCGTTAAACAAGTATCTTTTGATATTAATGATTTAGTGCTCAGTGTGCTTTGAGATTAAAGCCTCTTTCCAATTTTTCCACTTTTCAATTGTAAAGAAAAGGGAACAATAATTAAAAGAACAACAAGTTATAATATGACTGAACTATCAACAATGGCTCAGGAAGAAGCTACACAAGCTGTTAAAAAAAAAACTGTTAAAATGAAAAAGAAACCAAAAAAGTTATTTCAGAAAAAAAAATTGAACTCAGTAATTCTCAAAAAACAAAGGTTTAAAAAAAATAGAAAAAAAAAGCTTTTAAAACTTAAGAAGCCCCGAAAATGGTCTCAGAAATATAAAAAAACAACAAAGATGTCTACTAGTCAAAGTTTTGAGTGCTTCCTGCCGCCAGCTGTAATCCCTACCATATCTATCGTCTTTATATTTCCTGAGAAAGCCTTTGGGACGAAGCTACAAGCAGCAAATGCATGCGAGAAGTGTTCTAACAGGTCGTGTATTCCTTTTATTATCAATTATCACAATTGAATTCGCGTGCAAAAAGTGTGAATAACTTTTATTAGTTTTAAATTTAGTAGCTTCATGTTTTAAAACAATATTCTTTGAATAGTACAACTTTTTCATTAAAGTTGAGACAAGTTGTTGAAGAATAAAACTAAATAAGTGTTTTTACTAATTTATATATATATATATATATATATATATATATATATATATATATATATATATATATATATATATATATATATATATATATATATATATATATATATATATATATATATTTATATGTTTTTTCCTTTTGTTATATTATTTTCACTTCTCTTTTGCAACCGCTGCTCTCTGACTTTCATTTAGTAATGCAAGCACTTTTATTACTAATAATACACTATTTAATTTTTTTCTCGTTGCTTTTTCACTGTCGCAAAAATGGCTTTTCTGCGTTTACTTTTTTACAGCTTTTTTTTTTAATTTTTAGCTTTATATTTATTCTTCATTACCCCGCTACTGGTAACATGTAATCTACTACAACCATCTACATATCCTGCTGGCTTGTAGTTTTGCTTTTATTCGCAAAAACTTGAAGTTAACTATGATCTAAAAAGGAAAGAGAAAAATAATCACGTGACCATGCGTTGTATAAGTTTTAATTTGTCAGAAGGAAAACTACGCCTGCTCACCTGATTATTTTCTCCTTTCTTTTCGAGTTTTCGTGGAAAAACATATAAGTTCTTTATTAACTAAACCTTTTACTTTCATATCAGAACTTTCTTTTCAGAAAGTTCTAGAAAATTAAAACACCTTCAACAACGTCATTATAAAAGCCAAGTATAACATTCCATCTCTCGTACATGGATCTGATCTGATTAGCTCTTCCAAGGATAAGACAGAGCTATCTGCAAAGAACTAATTTATTTCCTGAATCTAATGGTTGCATTTTTCCTATTATCCTAAAAAAACAGGTTAACTCACTGTTAGTCATTCAAAATACTTATGCTTCCACAGCTAAAGTTATTCTTTACTTAAACTCCTTTACAGATTGTGGTCTGGACTTGTGACTTTTAAAAATGGTTTTTCAGAACTCTTTTCAATTCTCTCTAAGCTATTTAACAAATCTGCTGACCTGCTAAGTGCTTTAGTTTGCTTACCTGAATTTTGTTTTTCATACATGCTGGAAAATGTCATGTAGTTTTAATTTTTAAAAACTTTAGAGATCGTTTAAACCACTCTTACTATAGGTAACCGCTATTCTCTAACTTTCATTTAGTTATGCGAACACTCATTATTTTATTACTAATAATACACTATTTAATACTTCTTTTCTAGTTGCTCTCTCATTGTCATAACAGCGTAGCGGTTTAATGCGCCAAAAATTGCACAAAAATTTTTTTGTATTGAAATGTGTAGCCAATCAGTCTTCATCATTTTGTCATTAATTAATTCATCATTAAATCTTTAAGCTTCTAACTAATTAACTTTTGATTTTGAGTTTAACAACTTAAAAACAATCAACAGTTTCAATCCTCATATTCTGTTGCTAACTTGTTACGAAAGAAAGTTTCTATCGTGCATTAGATCGAGATTGCAAGGCAAGGGCTATTGGTCTTGACATATTATAGACTTTTGATCAAGTCAGACATGTTAATCTTTTCTAGTTACAGAACCATTTCTTTCTAATCACAGTATTAAAGTTATCCTGGAAGAACAACAATCTTTATTTCTTATAACTTCTTGGGTACAACAAGACTATTTTCGTTTTTTTTTGTTTTTTTTTCATTTTGCCTTTGTTAAAAATCACACAAAAGAAATTACATATATTAGAATTAATAATAGAAAACCCTAGCCGGAGCAAGAAGAAGACTGACTTATCCTATCACCGAGCCCCGTTACAATGTTGCTTTCAAACGTATTTACATTACTACTAAGTGATAAAATAAAGCAGTATGAGTATCAACAAAACTTCAGCAATAAAATAAATTTTTGCTAACAATCTTCCGGCGGAATAAATAAAAAATAAAATAATACAAAAGTGAGAAAGTCATGAAAGTTATTAATCACAAAAAATTGCGTTAAGTTTTATTAAAAATAATCCAATATAAATAACTAATTAGGGCTAATTAACAAATATCAACAAAAACTTTAAACAAAAAAGGAAAACAGTAAAAAAAACAACCTAAATTAGATGACTTGTTAATTTAAAACTTTAAAATTGTTTTTAAAAAAGATATTTGAAATCTATTATATTGAAGTCCATGTTTAGTAAATGCCGTTTTAAATCAGCCTTAAAACTTTCCAAAGTGCAGCTTAAAACAAAGTCTTGTTTTTCATTAAAAATATGACGATAATTTTTCCAAGCAAAAGGTTCCCGATATTGAATTTGGTACAAGCCTAATTTAAGATGGTTTATGGGAATGACAAAGTTGTTCACTGAAAATTTGGTAGGATATTTATGAGAGATTTCATTAAAGTAAGATTGAAAAGTTAATGGAGATAAACCACGTTTAGCTTAAAACATAAATAACATTACTTGGTAAATATTATTCCTATAAATATTTAAAGCTTCAAGCTGACCTAAGAGAGGTTCGCAATGTGCATTCCTGTTTGCCCCAAATATTATCCTGCAAGCATGTTTTTGTTTAAATAAAAATTTTTTGCTATAAATTTTTTTTGAGTTTAGTGTAATTAGTGCTACCCAAGGCAACGTTACAGTAAGAAAGATAGTTGTGTATGAACAAAAAATATATTTTTTTAAAGATTGATTATTAAGAAACGGTTTTGTTCGATATAACATGGAAATACTTTTGAGATCTTACTTTCTATATATTTAATATGGTATTTCCATGACAATTTTTTTATCTAAAAGCACTCCTAGAAATTTTATAGTTAATTCCCTTTTAATTGTTATGTTATTGATTGATAGATCGGGCAATATAAGAGGAATATTACCGGCTTTACTAGGTTTATGGAATAGGATAAACTTTGTTTCATCAACGTTTAATGTCAGTCAGTTACTTTTAAACCATTCGTTGATCTTATTAAATTATTCTTTTAAAATTTGGAAAAAAACAATAATATTTTTGTGAGAATAAAATAAGTTAGTATCATCTGCAAATAAGGGTCCGAAAATAGAACCCTGGGATACCCCACGAGTGATTACGTTGTTTTTTGAATTTTTTGATTCTTTAAGTATAAATTATTTTCTGTTAGTTAAATATGATTTCAACTAAAGTAAACTTTTGTTTTTAACCCCGTAATTTTCTAGTTTTTTTAGAAGTATCTCATGATTTACTGTGCTTTGGATAAATCAATAAAAACCCCAATTGTATATCAATCACTATTAAATCCATTTGATATATGTTTAACCAATTCAACTATTGCATGGTCAGTTGAATGGTTTTTTTTAAAACCATATTGGTTACAGTATAAAATCTTATTTTCAGTTAAATATTTATAAATTCTGTTGAACATAATGCGTTCAATTAGTTTAGAAAAGCAGGGCAAGACCGTTTGGTCAGTAGTTTGAAATATTGGTCTCATCACCAGATTTGTAAATAGATATTATTTTTGCAATTTTTAATTCATCAGAAATATGAGCTGATTTAAGTGAGAGATTAAAAATATGGAATAATGAGGGTTCGGTAATATTAAAAACAGATTTAATTAGTATTTTAGTATTTTTAGTATTTTTTAACGATTTCTTTTATTTACGTAAAGTATTTTTTCGCGTTGTTAGTTTAAATTACTTTTTAAAATAATTTCGACTATTAACGCTGAGCTCACGTTTGTTTTGCGCGGACAATAAAATAAATAAACCGACAAGAAAGTAAGTGAATAAAAATGTTGTAATAAAAAGGGTTGCAAACTGTAATTAGTAATGATCTTAATGATGAATTAAAAAACTTACATTATGAAGAGTTTATGCTTCCTAAAACGAAAGCATAGTTTTACACTGATAATTTGAATTTGAATATTTTTTTATTGAAAAAATTAAAAAAACTGTCAGGCTCTTCAAGAAAAAAATTAGCAAAGTATTCTGAAGCAGCCCACAAAGCTGTTTTATGTAAAGTGCCAAAATTAACGCATTCTTTTCATTCTCCAAGTTCTTCACAACCTTGCGAATCAAATCATTTGTGTGATGAAAACTCCTAAAAAATTTAGTGATACATCCACTCTGTCTTAATCTAAATAAGAGGAAGGTAATGTAAGTAACCCCTTTGTTGTGTAGTTTAACTTCTCCAACTAGTTTTTCCACATCTTCATCAGCTTCATCCTTGGACATTTGCAGCCGAAAAAATTTCAAGAAGCATCAAAGAAAAACAAAGAGCCTGAATGTAATTTAAAGTTGAAACAGATAATAGTTTTACAATTACAACAGATTTGTCGCACAGAAGTGACACTTGCAGGTTCTTATTTAATGACACGTCCACTTGGCTGGAACGGCTGGCTGTAAGAGAGAAAGACTACATCATCAAAATGAATGCAATACCTTTCCTGAAGAGCAATAAAGAATATCCTAAAACCGAAAAACGCTATTTCTCAAATGAATTTCTATACAGGGCAGCAAGAAATGATGAGCAAGTAAGAAGAGATGGCTTGTATACTCTCCAGAAACTGGTTCAGCTTATTGTCTTCCTTCTCATCCGTTTGACCCAATTCCAAAATCATATTTTGGGAAAAAAGAAGATTTCAACAACTGGAAAAAATTCACAGAGCAAGCCTAAAAGAGACATTTTTATCTCATTTCAGTTGTTATGAGAAATGGATTGAAGCAACAATCAGGATAAAAAATGAACAAGCTGTCAATCAAGGTCTTATCCAAAAAATTAACAATGAAACAGAACGGTGGAGAAGCATTCTTAAGAAAATAGTGTCAATAATTATGTACTTGGCAGGCATAATATTGCATTGCGTGGAAGCTCAGTAAAGCTGTAGAACAAAAATAATGGGAACTTTGTTGGGATTATCCGATTACTTGGTCAATTTCAATTCATTACTCGGTCAATTTTAATGGAGCATTTACGGCAAATTGAAGATGGAGAAAGACGTTCACAAATGCTAAGTGTCAATATTTAAACTCTTAGCTTCGCGTGTAAAAGAAGCTATTGTGAACGAGGTAAAGTGTCGAAAATATTTTTTAGTTATTATGGATTGTATTCCAGACCTTAGTCACAAAGCTCAAACTTCTTTAACCATCCGCTATGTTTATGAAGAAAATGAAGCAATAAGTATTGTTTAAGAAAGCTATATTGGGTATGAAGTGTGCGAAGAGTCAACTGGTAAAGTTTATTTTAAGCTCTAATTTTTTTCAGGCTGCAAGCAACCGCTATTGGAGTTGGAAGTTACTGAAAGAAAAAAGATGAGGTTTTTAGAGCAAGATACCGATTGACAGAAAAGAGAAAGAGAACCAACATTACGACAATGTGATAATGGTTGGATGATAGGCTACAAGAGCAGGTCAAACTATGTCTACATAGCATTTTTTCGCCTTGTCTAAAAGAGAAAGGGCATCATTGGAAGATCCGCCCCAGATATGGCAACAATATTTCATACATGGACGGATTCGAGATTTATAGAGATAAAAAATAGAATCCGGAGTAAGAAAGTGTCAAGCACGATAAAGAGATGCAACCTTAGCAGATGCTAAATTTGCAATGGATTTGATATATGGTTTCCAAGAAAGATCGGAAATAAGAGTTTGAAGAAATAAAGTCTTGTAGGCTCGACCTAAACAACAGTAGAGGTCAAGGGTATAATCACGGGTCTAATATAGTTGCAATTTAAAATAGTGTTTAAGCTCGAATTTCAGCAGAATACCCACCAGCCTCGTTTACACACTGTGGTTGTCACAGCTAGAACGTAGTTATATCAGACGGGGCTAAATTTTTTGGTGAAATCTATATTGCTGTTTGGAGTTTCTCAAAGAATCTATACAACTTTTCCTGCATCAATCGAGCATTGGCCGTTTCCCTATCGCAAAAGAGTCTTTCAAAAATGATGTTTTCTTGCCCCTAATTGACACGAGTGAATCATCTTTAAAAGACAGAATGAACAAGTTCTCCAAATACGAGTCAAAGTGGGGATTCATATTTTACCTGAAAAAAACTACCACAAAAAGACAAACTTAAAGAGGAGTATAAAAATGTTACAAGAACACCTGACTGTGAAAAACATTTCAGATATAAATGGAGATGAACTAAACAAAGAAAATAAAACACATCAGTTTGATATATACTGTTTTTGACAAATGGTGTGACCAGAAACGGAAGGCGACCAACAAAACACTATTTCCATTGGAAGCACTCAATATAATCAAAAACACCAACAGAAAAGACCATTTTCTAATTTGTGGATAGCTCTACGCATATTGCTGACAATTTCAATTATAGTGGCCAGCAGTGAACGTAGTTTCAACAAATTGAAGTAAATTAAAACCTACTTACGTTCATCGATGACGCAAAAAAAACATTGACATTGCTTGAATGTATTTATATTTATCTTTATGGTAGATTGGTAAGTAGATTGGTAGGTGATTATTAAGTAAGTATTAAAGTATTGGTGGCAGCAGAAAATGTTTAAGTGCGCAACTATTACTAGAGGAAGGGGGCGCGGCAATTACATTTGCCCCGGGCGCCACTGCCCTGAGTGTACCCTAGTTTATTGTACTTAACATTGCACTTAAGTGGGTTTCGGAATAAATAACTATCCGAACGCTATATATTTTTAAAAAATATGGTTTGAGATAAAAAAAATCGTAACTATTGAAAATTTTAACTCGTCAAGTTAATATTTTAAAATTGTTTCAAAACTATTTTAAGTTAAAAAAAAAATTAAATTAATTTTAATTTTATCAAATGACGGGTCAACAGCTTTCGTTATTTCTGATAATCCATGAGCCCATTGCTACGTGTATATTAAAAAGAAGTAACGGTTATAAAAATCTGTTATTATATCTTTCAGTAAACTTTAGATTTTATTTACAAAACAATTAAAACCACAAAATATTATTAAATATATGAATTCATATGTATATATAAATAAAAATATACAGTTTGTTTCCTGAAACAAAATCAAAAATATAAAGTTTTAAAATTTTCTAGTCATCTTTCACAAAAACACGTGGCCGAGAAAATATTTTTATAGCTGTGTCAATTTCCTGTAGCTTCATTTCCAAATTATCGCGTTTGTTTTTTACTCGCATTGTATCTCGACTAACGGGAAGTGCCTGCATTTCCGCCATATATTCTTGTTGAGCTTAAAAAATTCATAATAATTATTATTAAAAATACATTTATGTATTAAATATAATTACTTATACATAACATAAGATTTTTAAAACCCTCAGTTTATATATATTAGGTAAAGGGGGTCCAAAGTTCAAAGATTTTTTTCAAAATGAATGTAAATTTTAACACGACTAAGTTATTTTTTTATTTAAAATTTTATATATTAAAAATTTTATATATATATATATAGGGGAAAGGCGCCTATGATGGCATAGCGCCTATGATGGCATACCGGTCATATTTCCATTAAAATTGGTTTTGGTAAAAAAAATGATTAGACCTACATGACTATACTGACTTTACATTAGTTTTAGTGAAAAAATGTCCCTTGTGCACAAGTATTGTTTTTATAATCAACAAAAATCGATTTGGGGATGTGCTGTTGTAGTTTTATTTCCTTCATATATTTAAGATTATGATTTTACTATTAACTGTGCAGAAATGAAATTTTCATGCATTTTATATTCATGTTTTGTGCATTTAGTGGAATAGTTACTTTAATTTTATCTTTTGAACAAAGCAGACACAGCTTGTTTTAATGAAAATGATGACTTTTACCCATGATGGCATACTGACGAGTTGGGGGTGTTGAAATATTGACGAGTTGGGAAAACCTTTTTTTTTTATAAGAACAACTTATTTTTAAGTAAAGTTAAAAGAAAGCGATGCTCCAAAATTTTTTTTTGGTTCAAAAAATACGTAAAACGCAATATATCCTATGCGCATGCGCAAAATTTTACAATGCTGGTGTGTAGCATGAAATGGTAAATTAGGATGGTTTCGAGTATCTTCTGGCTTTTCTGAGGGAAGACTATAAGGTTAAATGAAATCATTAAGTTACCCTCGATCCTAACTAGCACCATCCTCCCCTATGCCATCATAGGAGCAGTGGTTGCCTATGATGGCATACTTGTGCTTTTTTTTACAATAAGAATAACTTATAAAAAAAATAAAACTGATAAAAACTCCCAGGGTAATTATTGTTCTAGATGTAACAAGGAATGTATCCATATCAAAACTTTTATTTTTAGTCTTCAGGATACTGAATAATGAAGCTTCAAAGTTAAGTATGCCATCATAGGCGCCTTTCCCCTATATATATATATATATATATATATATATATATATATATATATATATATATATATATATATATATATATATATATATATATATATATATATATATATATATATATATATATATATATATATATAAAATTAATAAATTATTTGCCAAAAAATCGTACATTTTTTTAATAGTTGTAAAGTTGATTTTCTTTGCTCATCTGGCATCAATGTATGACCCGCAGGTATAGAAGGATCTGGTAAATTAGCTATCCTTTCTTCTTCAAGTCGTTGCCATTCTTTTTTTCTATCACCTAAGCTAAAAAAAGATTAAATAAATTCAAAAAAAAAAAATTGCTTATCTATTACATTTCATTACACTGTCGTTTCAATACACTATCATGTCATCCATCACACTGCCATTTCATCACACTATCATTTTATTACACTGTCATATGTTCGAATTTTTAAAAGATTCATTTAAATTTTTATCAGCATAAATTTAGACTGTAAAAATAAATCTATTTCTAGCATTTTTGTCTTTAACAATGTTTAGAGACAAAAAGTAAAGATATTTTTTTGCTACAAATTTTAGAAACATTTCTATTAAAAATAAAGTTATTGAAGTCATTTATAAAATCAAAGTCTATAACTGACTTGATCAAGCATTTGTGTTACACCTGTTGTGTCATCCTACAAATAATCTTGTCTATCACAACAAAATTGAAGCAATAAAAAATCTTAAACAATTAAAACTAAAATAACTCCTAAGTTTGGTAACAACTTTCCATCAAAGAACATGAAAAAGTCAAAAAAGTTTATAAAAAAAGATTATAAACATTCTTTATAAACTTTGTAGTCATCTTGAGGAGAGAAGATGACATAAAATCTTTCCACCAGCACATGATTAAATAAATACTTTTACAAAGCTTGTACAACAATAGTTTTGTCATTAATCTCTGGGTTTAAAAAAACATACTACACTTGAAATTAATCACACTTTTTTGTGTCTTGAAGTTTTCACAAAAATTAAAACATTTAAAGGTATAAAATATCAACATTTGAAGGTATAAAGTATCACTAATGTAAAACAAGTTTTTATAAAAAGATTTTTTTTTATTTAATTTTTTTTTGTAACTTTTTAATTTGATAAACAACTTGCATTTTTGTATTTCATAAACAACTACAAATACATAAAATTAAATTTTTTTTAATCTTACTATCAGAGTCGGAAAAAAAAAGCTATTTTTTAGCAGTTTTTATGCTTCTTTTTAATTTGTATTTTTTAGTAGGTATGGCGCCAAGGAAAATCCATGTATCATAATAACAGGCACACAAAAAAAAAAAAAAACAATTTTCAATTATTCAACAAAACAATTGTGTTTAAAACACACATTACATTATTAGCGGTTATGGAATGACTAGTTTTGTCAAAAGATAACTGAAATTATTAAATATATAGCAACCAGTCATCCAGCAACCAGTCATCCAGCAAGGCAAGCAGTCTAGTGTTAGTTACAAGAGAGTGTTTATTATTTAAACTATTTTATATAATCTCCAAGAATCTGATTGAAAAACCATTAAGATTAATTTTGTTCAATTGCAAATTTTATTCAGACGCAGCATTGCAAATAAACATTAACAACAATATTTACAAATTTAGCTTAAAATCAACCCTAATCTTTAAAGTTTAATTTTTCTCCCTTCAAACTTTTTAGCTGTCAGTCTTAGTTATCTAACCTAAACTTTTAAAGTCAATTATAGTTGTCGATATAAAAAATAAGCTCTTCATCTCTTCAATATATTTATGTTCAGAGCTTACTGCCTTAGCAGCAAGTATGAAGTAGATATAACAATTTTCTTGTTTAAGTTTAGAGAGTTACTATGGTTACAGATTTATTGAGCTAAAGCCTAAATGAAACTTTTCCTTAAATCACCAACAACCTCCATTACAGTGCTAACCTAAACCTAATTTTATATATAAACATATATATATATATATATATATATATATATATATATATATATATATATATATATATATATATATATATATATATATATATATATATTATATATATATATATATATATATATATATATATATATATATATATATATATATATATATATATATATATATATATATATATATATATATATATACATATATATACATATACATATATATATATATATATATATTATATATATATATATATACATACATATATATACATATATATATATATATATATATATATATATATATATATATATATATATATATATATATAGCTGCGAAAAATAAAATAGCAAATTAGAATTTTTAACTATTTTTGATAGTTTAAAAATCTTTTTTTTGATAGTTTAAAAATACATATTTAAAAGTAAAATGGCTTATAATTTTTATAAAAAACAAAATATACAAGTTTTAATATATAGTATTCATTTATTAAACAAAAATTCAAAAAAAAATCAAATAAAACCCGAAAAAAATAATATCACCACAGCTTTAATGTGTACTTTAAAATATAGATATATTATGAGATCAATTGTTTTAAACATATAAGTATTTTGTAGTGTGACCTTTATTGGCAATGACGGCTACACAACGTCTTGGCATTGAGTTAACCAAGTCCTGACATCACTTTAGCGGAATTTTGCTCCATGTCTCCTTAACTACGTTCCAAAGTGACTCCTTTGTGGTGGGTTTGGCAGCAGCAACCACCTCCTTTACGTCAGCCCACAAATTCTCGATTGGGTTAAGATCTGGCGACTGTGCTGGCCACTCCATAATGTGCACATTATGCTCCTCAAACCAATTCTCGCCTTCTTGCTAGTGTGCTTTGGGTCATTGTCCTGTTGGAATACGGCTGCATACGGCAACATCACTTTATCCAATTTATCAACATAAATGTGTTGGTCCATAATAGTAGTAATATGATGAGTGGATCTTTTCTCTTTTTTGGATCAGTTCTCGTTTTTCTGCACTACAATGTTTTCCGCGTCCCATTTTTATATGTAAATGTCTCCTACTAATACGCACTAACATAAAACGAAAAAAACAGCAAAAAATAACCCAACGCTTTCTATTTTCACAATTATTTTTATCGCTATCAGAGTATTTTACAACAAAAGAGTGTGTGGTGCTATTTTATTTTTCGGTCAGAATTGGCATTTTTGATTAAAATCAAGCAACACCAAGCAGTTGTTTTCCCAAAATGATTTGTTTTAGAAAATAAACATGTTAGCTAATATTTTGAACAGCAAAGCTTTAAAAAAAATTTATTTTGCATGGTATTTTCTTAACAAAAAGGAAAATACGCTTAGTGGTGCTATTTTATTTTTCGCAACTGTATATATACATATTTATATATATATATATATATATATATATATATATATATATATATATATATATATATATATATATATATATATATATATATATATATATATATATATATATATATATATATATATATATATATATATATATATACACACACAGTATATATATATGAAGACCTCAGTGGAAAAACCGGCGGTGTCACATGTAACTAGTAGTGAGAAAGGAGGTGTTGATCATTAATAAATGTCTTTATTTAAAGCAAAGAGAAAAAAATTTTTGTATAAAAAATTACAAAATGTTTTGTTTTGAATAAATTTTAAATAAAATAATTATAATATAAATTTTTTTAAATTGCTTAGTTTCATTTGCTTTAAATAAAGACTTTTATTAATGATCAATAAATACTTTCTCAATACTTTTTAAATGTGACAACGCCGGTTTTTCCACTGAGGTCTTCATATATATATATATATATATATATATATATATATATATATATATATATATATATATATATATATATATATATGTATATGTATATGTATATGTATATGTATATGTATATGTATATGTATATGTATATGTATATGTATATGTATATGTATATGTATATGTATATGTATATGTATATGTATATGTATATGTATATATATATATATATATATATATATATATATATATATATATATATTATATATATATATATATATATATATATATATATATATATATATATATATATATATATATATATATATATACACACACAGTACTGTGAATAAGTTTTAGCCCACTATAAGTTTATAATTATTTTTGATTTTATCATAAAAATATGAAGGACTTATAAAGTAAAAAAAATCAGGGGTATAGACACATATATTACAAACAAAAATATCTAGAAATAATTTAATAAAATATGATACAAAAAGAAAAACAATTACTACTTTGTATGTCTGGCTTTTGTGTTGATCATAGAAGCGAATCTCCTGGGAATTGATTCATATAAATTTGTAATGAAATTTTGTGGAATATTGTCCCACTCTCTTTTTAATAATCGAAAACATTCTTCTACATTTTTGGTTATATTCAGTTATATTCAGCCTTATTTTTATTCAAATAATCCCAAACATGTTCAATAATGTTCAAATCTGGACTTTGAGGAGGCCAGTTCATTACTTCGAGAACTCCCTCCTCACACATGTCCTGTAAATATTTTTTGGCCACTTGGGAACAATGTTTGGGATCCTTGTCTTGCTGTAGAATGAAATTATTACCAATTAGCCTCATTCCAGATGGTTTTGCATGATGTCTTAAAATTTCTAAATATTGTTCTCCTGTCAGTTTGCCATCAATTCTGATTAAATCACCTACTCCAAATGATGAAATACAACCCCAAACTAAAACAGAACCTCCCCCATGCTTGATTGTTGGATGTAAACAATCAGGGAGATAAGCCTCTCCTACCCTTCTTCTTACATACTGTCGTCTACTGCTACCAAACAATTCAAATTTTGATTCATCTGTGTATAGTACACGGTTTAACATTTCTTGCATCCAATTACTATGCTGTTTTGCATATTTAAGTCTTTTTTCTTTATTGCCACAATGTAGTAAAGGCTTTTGAACTGCAACACACCCTCTTCACCCAGCTTTTAGCAAATGTCATCGAATGCAAGATGAGGAAACATTTGTCCCAGTCGCAGCCTGAATGTCTTGGGCTAGTATACTAAAGGTTTTTTTCCGATTTCGCAGAAACACATTTTTTAAATACTTTATATCATGTTTTGTAAGCTTTGGAGGTCTTCCACATCGAGTTTTATCCTCAAGAGATCCTGTGTTTTTAAATTTTTTTATAATTTCTCTTATGGCATCCTTGAATATTTTGTTTTTTGGACAATTCAGAATAACCTTCTTCATGAAGGACGATAATTTTTTTATGTTCCAGTAGTGGAATTTAACCCATTTTATTACTTAAATAACAATAAACATAATAATACATTAAAAAAAAAAAAAAAAACGTAAATTAGAATAAGTTTCGCTATTAGAAAAACAAAAAATAATATTAAACACAGAGTATCTATGAAATATCTTTGTAAACTGTACTACTGTACTATCATCTAATATGAAGCCTTCACAGCAATAAATAAACAAAAATGCAAGAGCAAACTAAAAACAAACGAACTGATACGAATTGGATTCAGATCAGCATACAATAAAAATAAACACATTAGATATCTAAATACAAAAATCTATGTAAAATTTTGATAAATATTGCTTTTGTTTGTTAAAATAGTGTTTAGTATTGTTCGAAGTTAGACATTATTTTATATAAAAAAATAATCAGAAGCTATTATTCAAAATATGTTAAAAAAACATGAGTTTTAATAAGTGGGCTAAAACTTATTCACGGTACTGGATATATATATATATATATATATATATATATATATATATATATATATATATATATATATATATATACATACAAACAAATTAAATTTTAGTACTAAGTTTACTTACTATTTAGGTATGACACCTTTTTTATGCTCTTGAATTTCTTTTTCTTTTTTCTTTTTTAAATCTTCAAGCGCACTCATAGATGGGGATCGACGTATATTTACATTCTTGAGCAATTTTTTATTTTCTAACAAATGATTTCGAACCTGAGTTTAAAAACTTGTAAAATTTCAAAATAAAAATAAAAATACAAGTTTCAAGTAATTAAAATTTTATTTATTTTTCACCAAAAAAAGTCTTTAAAAAATAAAACACTTCAAATAAATGCTATACTGTCTCCCATACAGCAACCTACAACACACATTGCATAAGTTTGTGTATAAAATCATCTCTTTCTACCTTTTTCACTTAAAACTATCTATTAAACCATATGAAAATGGTGGAGAGGTTGAGATTTTTATTTTTAAACAAAATATAAAGAGTTAAAAACCACAATTGACACACTCACCTTGTTCATATCTCTCACTTCAATTGACCTCATCACCTCTGGTAGTTCTACGCTCAACTTGTTTCAACATACGTTTGTTGAGGTTTGTGATTTAGAGTTACCATGGGTAACTTTAAATCACTAACTATTACCGTGGTAACTATTACTGTGGGCACAAGATGTGTTTTAGACATTTGGAGTTATATGGTGAAAAAAGGGTTATAAAAACATACATCATTTTATAACAACATTTGCTTAGCAAATAAGATGTATGAAACTTTCTACTTTTTTACTTGTTATTTTACAAAACAAGTTAGATTTGGAACATTGATTTATACATGGAATTAACTTCAACTAATTTAACGCAGATATTAAATTAGTTTATAAAAAGTGAGATCTATGAAGTTTAGCAAGTGAGATGCATAAAACTTTACTTTTTTACTTGTTATTTTATTTAACAGTAAGTTTGATTTTTGATTTTAAGCCTAAGAAAAGGTACAATAATAAAAATTTCTTTATTAATAACAGAATAGTAGAATTAAAAAACTTACTACTCCAGAAGAAGGTCTTGCTGCTCCGGCTGAAAAAGGTCTTGCTACTGCACTGTTTGTATTGCATCTTTGTGATCCGTGTAATAAATCTCTTGCACTAGTTGCTTTTACAAAAGTTTCCTTCAAATTTTTTTTTGGAGCGTCCTGTGAACTACTTTGTTTATTATGAAGTACACAATCATCTGGTGAGACACTACCAAGATCAATAGTAAACTCTGAAGCAGACTGTGACTTTGTTAAAACCTTATCAGCTCGAGGAGCAGGAGGGGTCTAAAATAGAAAAGAATTATATGTAAATGTTAAACAGCCCAGGCAAATTTTTGTTTAAACACAAGTTATATCTAATCTCTAAAGAATCAAAATGTTGCATATTAAGGTTGCATATTAAAGTTACAGTAGCGTGCAAAAGTTTAGAAATACCAACTTTTTTTCAGTTTTTACTGCATAACTTTTCACAAACTTTGCCCTATATTATTAACCAAATGTGCCCTATATTATTTCAATTTAAAATACAAACCACAAAAGTTGTAAAATTGAACGGTTAATTAACATTTAATTGCTTTTTTGAAAAAGTTTAGAAACAACTGAATTTGATTAATATTTATTTCAAAAAAGCTGAAACTTTTACTAAAACTCAAAAAATAAAAATTTTTTAATAATAAAATAGTTTTAATAAAACACTTAGTATTTGGTGGCATATCCATTTGCCTTTAAAACAGCATCACAGCAATGAGGCATTGAATCTACTAAATTAATGAGAACATCATGTGGAATATTATACCAACATTCTTTAATCAATGCAAATAAATGGTGTTTGTTGGTTTTCTACCAACTAATTGCTGGTCGATGTACTCCTAAAGATGCTTAATAGGATTTAGACCAAGGCTATGATAAGGCCAATCAAGAACTTTGATTTTTGTGATTTAAAACACTTCTTAACAGATCTGGCACAATGTTTTGGATCATTATCTTGTTGTAAGATCCTTTTGCAAGTCATTTTATGCTTTGCATGTGGCAGCATAACATTCTTTATGATGTCTAAATAAACTCTCTTCTCCATAATACCTTCTATGTGATGAATGGGACCCACATTGTCACGACTAAAACATCCCCAAACTATAACATTTCCTCATCTATGTTTAACAGTGGGTAACTGATATTTTGGCTTAAACCTGTCTCCTACTGGGCGCCTAACATACCTAAGTCTGTCACTACTGAATAGCATAAACTTTGATTCAGCAGAAAAAAGGACTTTTGACCAGTCATTAACTGTACCAACTAATATGATCTTTTGCAAATTTTATTGTGGTTTTTAATTTTCTTGCAGATATTAGCGGTTTCTTAACTGGACAACAGTCATAACTGATTATTTTGTCGTAATCGACATTTGGTTGTATCGACGCTACAGTTTGTATCATGAAACTGATGCATTAATAAATTAAGTTCGACAGCAGTCTTGCAACGATTATTTTTGGAATACCTTACTAATAATCTATCAGAGTTTTCAGTTGTAACTTTAGGTCTTTCAGATTTGCTTTCAATGATTTTGCGCAGACAAAATCTTTTCATAATGTGACTTATTCCTGGTTTAGAAACATTGTAAAGTTCAGAAATCTGCCTGTAAGTCATTTTGTTTCCCACAGCTTTTATAATTAATTTCTATATTTCCTGTGAAACTTCCTTAGCCTTTCCCATGCTTTTAAAATACTGCTAAATAACTGAATTATAAAATTTTACAAGTATTTTGGCAGTTAGTTATACTTCACTGTCTTTGAAATATCTCAAAGTAATGAAATTATTAAACTTCTCAAATATTTTAGCCTTAAATTTTGCTTTTGTTTGCAAAAACATGATTTAATTGCGGGTATGATACTTATTCCAAACTTTTGCACAGAAGCATTTTTAAAAAAACAATTAAATGTTAATTGTTCAATTTTACAACTTTTGTGGTTTATATTTTAATTTGAAATAATATAGGGCAAAGTTTGTGAAAAGTTATGCAGTAAAAACTGAAAAAAAGTTGGCGATTCTAAACTTTTGCATGCTATTGTATACACAAATTTATTTTTTAATATATTTTTGCCAAATAAAAAATTTTTATTACTATAATAAAAAAATTACAATTTACTAAATAAATAACTAAAAATAAAAAAATAAAAAGTTATTTTTTTTTAAAAAAATTAACAAAATATTTACCTACAACAACAAAACAATTACGAACAACAACACAACAATAACCATCAACAACACAACAATCACCAACAACAACACAACTTAACAATCAGAAAACATCAACATCTTAACAATCAGCATATTTTAACAGCATATAATAAAATAATGCATATCCTGGTCATCAATCCAATCATATGATTTAAATTAATTTGTATCATAAATTTCTTTAACAAAATATTTTAAAATTTATATTCTATATGATACATTTTTAAATGTTTTCAATGCATTAATACATTTTTATACAGTAGGCAGGTATCACAATAGTGCTTTTTTTGTGACCATGGTAAAAAAAGAGTTTTCTAGAAGAAAAAAATTGATGCAATTTTAATACTAAATTCTTAAACTACATATATAAGTAGTATTAAATCTAAAAACATCAACTAAGTATAAAAACTCATTAAATGTAGTTGCTATGCAACTGTTCTACAACATTTCTACATCAATTAGAAACTTTGCAACATAATTATGAGTATAAGTTTATATAAACTTATTATTTTTCCAATAGCCTAATAATAAGGTGACCATATCTGAAAAATGCCAGAAGTATGCAAAAAATGAATTTATGGAAATTTTTATTTTTTTTTTAATTTTATTTTAAGTGCCCCAAGAAGTCCTTACAGTCTTATCACAAAGCACTGCGGATGAGCATTTAATTGGAAGTTCATGCCTCCTTCCTAACGGATGTTGCAAAACTGGACCAGAAGTGGGGTTTGAACAACGGATCCTTAGTTTCTGAGGCAAGTGCGCTACCACTGCACCACGGCTGCTCTATATTTATTAAATTCTATTAATTATTAATTATAAAAAAATCTAAACTAAATAGGCTTTCCTAAAAACTCGTTTGAAACAATATTTTTAATAGTTTATTTATTTTAAAAAAAAGCATGAAACTTTATCTCAAACAATTTTTGCATTTTTAAATCACAATTTTTTTTGGTAAGAATTACTTCTTTTTAGCAAGGTGTCATCTTTTTCAACATTTTCTGCAAATTTTGAGCAGTTATATTTTTTTAAATTGAATTTAATGAACAAAATGGCTGTCAAAATTTTCATAGCAAGTTGAGATTGAGATACTCTTTGGTCAAAAATATCATTGGCAATTGAAAACGCTTGCTTTATAGAAGATGTGTACCTGGTAAACATAAAGCGGTTCCGGCCAATATTAATAAATTGTAAAGAATGTGACTTTTTTTCAAAATGAGAAAAAAATTCAACCCATCGCTTGTCACATTCAACAGACTGTAAGTTCCAAGAAGAAAAATTTTTTTTTATGCAATATAAATTAGTTCTTTGAATTTTATCAAAGAATTCATTATCCTTGAATGTAAATTCAATTATTTTTTCAAAAAAGTTAAATCTTCAATAATTTCAGTCTATTTAACAGGTAAGTATAGACCATTTAAAAACTTCAACCTGATTAAAGTGACATGTCCATTAGGGTTATGAAATTTTTGAAGAATCATATGGTTATGGTCCTGTAAGGTGAGTCTTGGTATAAAAACACTGAATTAAACATTTATTTATAATTTCATTTCAAAAACCTCATTCAAGACCTAAAAAAACTGTTAAAAAAATATTGCAAACACAATTATAGTAAGAAATTGAACAACATAGTAAAATACTCACTTAAAAATCTTTAAAATTTTTTATTTATGACTATAATATAAAACACAATTATAGTAAGAAATTTGTCATTATTTAAAATACAATTGTCATTATTTCAAATACAAAACTCTATTTGCTTAACTGACATTATATATAAGGAGGGGGAGGGGGAGGTTGGCCAAAAATTTGACAAAGGGGGGAGGGCGGTGGGGTCAAAAAATTTAGAAAAACCACTGACATCATTTATGGACAGCCCCAATGGTACTGATTTTTTAATACAACAACTTGCATTTTTTGCTTATTAAATTTCTAACCATCAAAGTGCAGAGCTTCATTTTTAAGAGTTTTTACATAAATCTGCTACATTTTTTGTGATTCTCTAACGATGCCTTATATATTGCAAATTGAGTTGATGTAAGGATATCAATACCTTGGTCAGAGTTCACTCTTGCTAATTTAGAGGAACTTTAATTAGTGTGTTTCACTAAATGAACTGCAATTTCTGCAGTGGAATATTGCTTGGCTTTTTTTTTTAACCTTTAACAAGTATATTCATTAGTATCATTATCAGAAGTTTTGAGATATTCTAATACAAAAAAAAGCAACTTCAGATTCTACGTTTCTATTTGAAAAAGGAAGAATATATGGACTACTGCTTGAGGTATTTCTTTTGTCAACTTTTGATGAACGCACTTTAACTTGGATTGATGTTGCATAGCCAACTTCTCCTTTAACCTGTATTTTATAAAATCTTTTATCTTCAGTTGCCAACCAGATGTCATTAGTTTTTTGTAATATCAAATACAAATTTAACATATTGAGCATATTCCTTATTTCCAAATGTTATTCTCACAATTTCCAAATGTTATTCTCACAATTTCTTCAATTCATCAGCTACCACTTTAATTCTGACATTTCTTGAATTTTCATGTTTTGCAAGCAATTAATACCTTCCAATAATTGTTATTTGTTATATAAAAATGTACCATATATCTCATATTGGCACTACTGCTCATCATGTAGTGCTAGAGTCATATTATAATTAAACAAACAAAAAAAAGATATTGTCATAACTCTTATGTCAATTTATCTATGAACATGTCCATACTCTAGGCAGCCACTGTAAAAAATGTCTAGTTCCTTCAGAAATTGGTTTTTCAAATGATGATTACTTTCTTCAGTTTTCTACCCTTAAAAAGTATGATCTTAGTGGCTGATATAACCTAAGCATTCTTTCAATAGCAATAGAATGGTTATAAATGAAATGGTACACAAATAAAGAAATTCTAATCTCCACATCAATTGATAAACAACCAGATGCAGTGTTTATTGTGTTTAATATAACGTGGGAATTGCAACCAATGCCAAGGATTTCATGGTTTTTTAAACTTCCAAAATTCGTGTTGGTATTGTCAGCAGAAATAGCCAAAACTTTTGAAGAAATTTTGTTGGCACTAACAGATTTAAAGATAACTTCTGATAAAATATCTGAGACTTTTCCATTTAAACAATTTATGTTTACCAGTAGAATATGTACTCCCTCTTCAACACCAAAACAACTAGAAAAAATTGAATACATTTTAACACCTTAGTGGTTTGATGGATCAGAAAGAATTGACACATAGTGCTGTTGATAAAGCATTTTTAGAGTTTCACAAAATTCCCTGAATTTTCCTTTGATCTTACTACCTGAACACTTCTACAATTATTGCTTCAAATTTAGACACGCACAAGCAAATCTTTAATTTACATCAAAACTCCTTAATTAATTTTGCACTCGTTCCTTCTTGAATGGCTAATATTTTTTCATTTTAACCAAAACTCTAATTTTTCATCAACTTTATGATTTTGTTTAACAACATAAAAGTATCTAAAGCGCCATTTTGTGTTTGATATACTTATTTTAATTGTAAACCCTCCATGACTACTAATATAAATTGGGCTTTGACAAAAAGTACATTTGAGGAGCTCATCTATGACTGGCGTTATGAAAGT
>NC_088923.1:21132500-21220000 GCF_038396675.1 Hydra vulgaris
CAGTGTATCACTTTATACAAGCTAGGTGGACAAAAGTCAGTACAATAAATTGCCTAATTGATAATATTTTTAGAATTACAGTTCCGCATTGGCAATAACTTTAGGAGTTAATTATAAAAAATATTTTAGAGCAATTAGTAATAAGCAATTAGGAAGGCGTTAAAATGTAATTTCAATTTTGAAAAAAATTTAGTTACAAATTTAAAGCATTTGTCATACCATTTAAAAAAATTTTAAGAAGGAAATCATTCTATTGCAGTGATGGATTTTACTATTTAATTACATTAAGTATTTTATTCAAAAGAAAAGCAATATGTTTTAGAATATGGTTTGAAAAACTGCATTAAAATTTTAAAATCTTTTTTTGTTCTTTGCAGTTAAAAATTTCATATATGGCCACAAAATTTGCAACAAAATGGTATGCATTACATATGATGATGGACTGCTTTTTATGGTTGTAATGGGGGCTCCGGTCACAGCACTTATAAACAGAGATTTACAAACTCTGATGCTACTGATAAGTTTCTGTTTGTATTTTCATTTGTTCAATTGAGACTGAGTGAAGGCCAAAATATTATTCGGCAAAATTTGTGACCTTCATTCACACTTTTTTGCCGACCAATTAAGTTTATATTTTCAAAAGAAACAAATTTATTTACTACAACAGAAACTCAACTTATTCCAACATCTATATAAGACTCAGCAAATCTCAAATTACTATTAAACACAACCTAATACTCTCAATGAAAAGTTTGCCTTGACTGACACAAGTTTCCAACAAAAATGATACATGTGTAGTACAGCTCACAAAATGATGAACTAAAAAATGTTGTTAAAAAAGAACATTATGACTTTGGTCTATTTTTGCATTCATAGATTCATTTTTTGAGTACGTGTTACACATTAGCTATCAATTAGATATAAAAAAATGACAAGTTAGAAGTGATGTTTAAATCGAGTGTCCAAAAATTTCAGAAGATATCAAACAAAAATTTAAAAACCATATGGACATTAATGTAGACAAACCAAAACCTAGCTTTGGCAATAAAAATAATGGCAACACAGCTCACAGTTTTTTTATGAAGCTAGAGTTAAGTGGTGAGATTATGGGTTTAGACGTCAACCTCATTAAAAATTTTAGTATTTTATTAAGACCACTTTCTTATGGTAATGATATTATCTATTATGAATTTGAAAAACTCTTCTGAAACTTTTGTAAACTTAAAAATTAACTATTTTACTATTAGCAATTTTACTATTAGTTTTTACAAAATAAAAATTTTGTACAGGAGAGAGATCTGACGATTAGGGAGGCTAAATTATTCAAGACTTGAATATTCTCCCAATCAAGTAATTCTTACAAAGTTTTGAAGATTGTTTTTGATTGTTTTCTTCTTTAAAAATGAATGGCTTCCCATTAATTCAACTTCCTGAAGGTATGACATGAATTTTTAAAAGTCCAAATACATAACTTTTGTCATTATTCCCTTGATTTTTACAATGTCACCTGTGATATTCTCACTAAAACAGCCCCAAACTATAACACTACCCCCAGCATGTTTCATAGTTTTATCACTATATTTGCTCACTAATTTTTCTTACTTTTCTTCATTCTTTTAATATTCCAAACTATTGAAATTTTATTATATTGTCCCTTTTAATATTCCAAACTGTTGAAAATCCAAATATTGAATTTTTTTTTTACTATTTGACCCATAGAGTATGTTTATATATATATATATGTATATATATATATATATATATATATATATATATATATATATATATATATATATATATATATATATATATATATATATATATATATATATATATATATATATATATATATATATATATATATAGTAGTTGAAGAGTTGAAAAAATTGAGTATAAATAGTGGAGTACAACAGATAGGTCCCAGCTTTAAACCTTTATACAGTCTACTGATGAATTTATTGAAAGATTTTTAGGAAACTTGAAAACACTTACTAGAAATGATTTTATTGCTCAAGAGCAGGCAAAATATTTAGAAGAAAAACAATTTATCTGACGAAGAATTTCTGGTTATTGGTGATTTTTTAGAAAATTATGCATTTATCATACAAGATGCAGCACAGGAATATCACTGGACAAATAGTCAAACAACTTTACATCTTTTTGTTTTTTATTAAATTATGAAGGAAATTTATGTCATGAAAGTTATGTGCTGCTTTTGGAATGTAATACTCATGGCACAACTGCAGTTCATCTTTTTCAGCATAAATTAATTATTTTTTAAAAAGTGAAATTTGAAGTATTAAAAATAACATATTTTAGTGATGGCTGTGCAGCACAATACAAAAACTGCAAGAATTTAATAAATCTGTGCTATCACAAAGAGGACTTTGGTATTCCAGCCGAATAGCATTTCTTTGCCACCGTCATGGTAAGGGCCCTTGTGATGGAATTGGAGGAACTGTTAAATGTGAAGCGGCAAAAGCAAGCTTACAACGTCCATACCATGACCAAACGTCCATATAATGACCACTTATCAATTATATACGTTTGCTAAAAAAAATATCCATGGAATTTCCTTTGAATACCTCACTGCAAATGATTAGCAAATTGAATCCACAATATTAAAGAAAAGATTTTCGAATACTAAAACATTTACTGGTACCCAAAAACTTCATTGCTTTAAACCATTATCCACGAATGAACTTCAAGTACAAGATTATAGTTCCAGTTCTGTCTAGAATTGAAAAGATTACATTACAGAATGTTAACCAGCTCAACTTTAGTTCAATTACTGGTTACATGGTTGTAGAGTATGATGAACATTGGTGGATAGGTTGTGTGTTGGAGAGCAATCCAGAAAAAAGAGAAGTAACCATGAACTTTAAAATTATGATCTTTTTTTAAGTGTATGATTACTTTTTTTTGCATACTGTATAACAAAATAACTCGGAAAATAACCAATCAAAATAACCAACTGTCAAAAAAATAATAATAAATAAACTGACAGTAAAATTAAATAGATAAGTTTATAGCATAATGTTAAGTTTGTTTATTAAGTGGGGGCTTTCCCATTTAATGTGGAGGGTTTCTTTTATCTTTAATTTGTGTTTGGTTGGGGCATTATCCAAAATCTCAAAAGAATCACAGTTAGCCAAATTTTTGCAATTAAGAGATAAATTTAAGTGTTTAAATATATGAGATTGTTTATCACTTTATCAATCACTTTATTATCAAAATTAATTTTATTAAAAATTATTAGAAGTGAAAATTAATTTTATATAAAGCGAGCTTTGTTGCTTTTAATATGAAGTTTTTCAAGTGGAAATTTCTTGAGTATTTAACATATAAATTATATGTTAAATACTCAAGAAATATATATATATATATATATATATATATATATATATATATATATATATATAATATATATATATATGTACATACAGCGACATATATACATATGTCACTGTATGTACATATGTATATACAGTGACGACAAAATAAGTAGCACAGATTGATGTTCAATATGTAATGATACAATTAAGAAAAAACTGTTCAACTTTGCAATGGTAGAGGAAAGTATGCACCCTTGATCCTAAAATCCAGGGGGAAAAAAACTAAACAAAAATTTACGAAAGACAAAATTATAAAACTATTTTAGAGTTTTCTATATTTATGGTTTTAATAAACTTTAAGAAAGTATATATATATATTTTATAGTCAATATTAGTTTTACAATTATTGTTAGTTTAGGAGAATGTAATTAACATAATGCGCCCTGGATTTTATGATCAAGGGTGCACGCTTTCCCCTATCTTTTAACTATGGTAATCAAAAACAATATAAAAAAAGAAAGAACTTTCAATCATTAAAACTCACAAAAAGAAATTATGTTCCCTCACAAAATCAGCAGTTCTTCCTTTTAAACACCAAAATGTTATTCAAAATCTATCCTCATACATTACAACATGATGAACTCGATTTACTAAATAATGGTCTTAGTTTCGCTTTGCCACCAGCGTTTATAAAAAAGACAGATGTATTTGCTCAATTTGATTGTATTTTGCAATGTCTTAATAATCGACTGAAAAACAATGATTCAAAACCTCAACTTAAAAGTGAACTTTCCCATTTGGCTATCAATTATGTATACAAATACACTCCATCTGAAAATTGTCTAAGAAAACATAAAATATTGAAAAGACTTCAGAATAATGAGAACATTGTTACTACATGACCAGACAAAAGAAATGGTATAATTGTTCTTAATAAAGTTGATTATATAAATTCATTACATAATATTATAAGTAATAGGACTAAGTTTAAAGAATTAAAAGAGGATTCAACTATAAAAAGGGAAATTTCCTTACAAGGGTATCTTAGAAAACTCTATAAGCTTAAATGTTTTGAAAAAGACATTTACACTAAAATCCTGTTGGATCTCAACCTGCAAGAATTTACGCATTACCTAAGATGCACAAAGTTAGTAAATATAGTTTTCTTCCAACATTTCGACCCATCATCTCAAGAATCGGAACATATAACTACAACCTCGCTAAACATCTTTCTCATTTATTGTCTCCATATATACCTAAACAATTTTGCACTTTAGACTCATTTTCTTTTGTTGAAGAATTAAAACAAATTATTGTAACTAATAAATTTATCGTTTCATATGATATTAAAATTTTGTTCACGAATATTCCACTAAAGGAAACCATCAACATAGCAACTGATTTACTTTTTAAAGATAAAACTAACTCAAAAAATTTTTCAAAAATTCACTTCAAAAAATCACTTCAGATATCGACATCCGGTTCACATTTTCTGTTTGGCGGAAAATATTACGATCAAACAGATGGTGTTGCTATGGGTTCTCCTTTATCTTAGCTATTATTTTCAACGGATATCATGAACAAACATGGGTCAATATTTGCTCCTATACAGCACCATTTCCATTTATAAACGGTATGTGGATGACATAATTGCTATTTTTAATTCTGAATATGAAGCTCAAGAATTTTTCAAACACCTCAGTAAACAACATAAAAATCTGAAATTTACTATGGAAAAAGAACAAGATAACCAGATTGCTTTTTTAGATGTACTTATTAAAAAATCCAATTCATTTTCAACTTCAGTTTATCAAAAAAAAAACGTATACAGATCTTTTACAAAAATTTTTTAGTTTTATTCCCTCTTGCTACAAATTTGGACTTGTTTGTTGTTTGATTGATTGTACATTTAAAATTAATAATTCTTGGTTTGGTTTTGATAAAGATATTAAGAATCTATCATTAGTTTTACAAAATAATAAATTTCCGCAAAGAATTATTGACTATGACATTAAATTCTATATTGATAAGAAAATGAACCCATCCGTTTCTAACATTGTTAATAGCTTAAATATAAGATAATAGCTTAAATATAAGCTTCCATTCATTGTAATGTACTCTAATTACACTAAAATGAAAATTTCAAAAATTGTTTATAAATATTGCAAGGATGTTCTAATAATATTAATTTTCACTACTAATAAAATACAAGATTGTTTTTGCTTAAAAGTTTCACTTCCTAAACTGCTTAAATCTCATGTTGTCTATAAGTTTTCTTGCGCTGGCTGTAATGCCAGTTATATTGGAGAAACCTTCAGACACTTGGCAACTAGAATAAATGAGCACCTTAAAAGTGATAAACAATCTCATATATTTAAACACTTAAATTTATCTCTTAATTGCAAAAATTTGGCTAACTGTGATTCTTTTGAGATTTTGGATAATGCCCCAACCAAACACAAATTAAAGATAAAAGAAACCCTCCACATTAAATGGGAAAGCCCCCGCTTAATAAACAAACTTAACATTATGCTATAAACTTATCTATTTAATTTTACTGTCAGTTTATTTATTATTATTTTTTTGACAGTTGGTTATTTTGATTGGTTATTTTCCGAGTTATTTTGTAATAAATATATTGGTTTATTATGTATAATTTTTTGTTCGTTAATGTTTCTCTGTATAGACTTCTATTTTTTAATATTTCAGAGTTTTTTATTATTGTAAAATAATTTTTTGAAAATGTAAATAAATTTTACGAAAAATGTCAAGAATAAAAAACATCGTGTTATTTTAAAAAAAAATTACTTACTTTATGCTATTACAACGTTCAAGATATATATTATATATATATATATATATATATATACTATATATATATATATATATATATATATATATATATATATATATATATATATTCAAAAGTTATACCGGCTCTGGTCAGTGTAGCCATACAATTAAAAAAAAAGAAAACTTAATAAAATATAACTGTATGAAAATCTCTTTTGGTATATACATCTAATATATAAATAGCCCTTGGTCTCTGGCTCCTTGATTCCATAAAACTGTAATGACAACTCAGCAGTTAATTATTAATTGAAAATTTTTTTAATTATTTAATTAAAAAAAAGAAGTTTTTTTTATGGGCTTTGAGTGACTAATCAAATAGTTTATATGCCATTTGGTGAAACATTTAATATCAGCTTAGACTTTAAAAAAATAATTCAGTAAGCAAATAATTATTTAATCATAACTATGTTTTATATAAATATTATTATATATTTGTATTATGAAATTTTTATATATAAATTATTATATATTTGAATGATTTCAAATAAATATAATTAATCTTAATAAATTATTTTTATAATATATAGTTTTATAATTATTTTTATAATTATAATTATACTTAATAAATTATTTTTTAAACAACTATTATATTATTGATATCAAAATAAATAAAATTTATATATGTAAATGATTGCTAAAAACAAGCACCCCTAATTTACTAGTACTTTTATATGTACATGTAATTTATATGTATGCATATGTATATATATATATATATATATATATATATATATATATATATATATATATATATACACACACACACATATACATACACACACACATATATATACATACATATATATATATATATATATATATATATACATACATATATATATATATATATATACATACATATATATATATATATATACATACATATATATATACATATATATATATATATATATACATATATATATATATATATATGTATATATATATATATATATATATATATATATATATATATATATATATACATATATATATATACATATATATATATATATACATATATATATATATATATATATATATATATATATATATATATATATATATATATATATATATATATATATATATATATATATATATATATATATATATATATATATAATTCTCATTTTGTAAAATTGTAAAGTTGCTAAATTTAATTATCCTAAAAAATGTTCTACATTTTAGTAGAAGCAAGTAATTTATAAATACAGAAAATATTAACTACATATGTATAATATCAAACTATTTATTATGAGAGGGCTAGTAATCTCTCTTAATTGAAAAGTTTTATTTACAGTGGCTTTGCTTATGTTTGTTAGCTATTTAGAATTATTTTTGATATTTATAACTAAAACTGCATTAAAAAATAATTCTATAATACTATCAATTAATTCTACAATTCATAAAAATCCATTATCTTATATAAATTTATATCTATAAATTTATATAAATCTTATATGCATACGTATGCATACTTATTTAGTTATCTCCCTTGTTTAGTCATCTCTAACTAATTCATAGTTTATTTTTTGTTTTCATCAAAACAAAAAACTAAAATTTTATGTGCGTGTGTGTGTGTATGTGTGTGTGACCCTGTTTACATATTTAAACTATACACTTATATAGGAAATAAAATTTTTTCATACTTGATCTGACACCGATTGGTTTAATTTGAAATGATGGATTAAACAACAAAGCAAGCTCATTCCCTTGATGATTACGAGCAATTTTTAAGGACTCTGGTTTTAAGTGAATCTTAGCAGAACTTGGACGAGCCAAATCTAAATTTGGATTAAATTTGAATTAAGTATGAATATTAAAAAATAACTTTTTCTATTGATTAAAAAAATGTTTTAAATACCTGATTTTGGGTCTATCCCAGGATCATGCGGAATAGGACTCTGTCTTCTTGCAGGAAAGATCTTTGGTCGTTCACTATTATTATTTATTGAAAATATAAAATCTTCAGGTATTGGACCAGAGCGGATCATTATAATATATTTTAATATTTTTAATGAGAATGATCTATTAGTACTTTACAAATTACAAAGAAATAATTTAAACCACAGTAGAAAACTCATTTAAAATGGTAACTAAAATATATACATTAACATTTTTAGCGCCTCTGTGTCGGTGTGCCTGTGTGTGTGTGTATATATATATATATATATATATATATATATATATATATATATATATATATATATATATATATATATATATATATATAAATACATATATGTATAAAAGTATATCAGTTAAGCTCAGTACAGTCCTGCCAGATATACTTAGCAATAATTAGAGAAATATTTAACGACATAATTCCAAAATTTTTTTGACATTTTATATATATATATTTAACTGTTATTGGTGTTTTAATAATACTATCAGTTTATTTGTCCAAAATGAGTAAACCATTGAACAATTGGAAATAAGTTTTGGAAATTTCGATTCAAAATCGAACCCATTTAGTAAAAAATTGCAAAAATTATAAAAGTCACTAAACCTTTGGTAGGAAACATAGGGAGGCAATACTAGAAATCTCAACCTATTGGGAAAAAAAGAGATGGTGAAAAGATAAAAGGTTTTGTTGACGAAAATAAAATGAATTTGATCAACAAGTCAATTACAAGAAACCCATGCCAATCCCAAAGAGATCTTGCTAAAACATTCAAATGTAGACGGTTCTTTGTGCACTCAAGAGCAAGGGTTTGAAGGCTTACACCAAGTAAAAAATACTGAAGCAATCAATTGATGGAGAATTAAAAGCAATTCACTGTGCAAGGAAGCTTGTCAAACCTTTAACCAAGAAAATTTATGCATTACTAAGGATAAAGAAACGTACTACAAAAAGGATTTCTAACAGTTGCCCAATCATCAATATTATTATCATTCAAAAGGTGTCTATGTCAGGAGTAAATTTAAGTATATTCAGACTAAAAAGTTTCCTTTGAAGATCTTTGTGTGGCAAACAATTTGCTCTTAAAAGTGGCCTTTAAAGTGCTTCATTCGTCGCTCTCGAGACTTTAACGTCCAATTTGTTCATCACTAAATGTCTTCAGAAACGCCTTTTGCTATTTATTTGCCATTCATAAAAATACAGCAAGGCCTTTTAGTTAAAAATTTAGCTAAAAGTTACCTTTTAGCTAAATTTTGCAACGATCCACTACTCCAAGAAAAATAATAGAGTGGTACAACCAAAATAGCATCCTAAAAGATGCAATTCTTTGAAATTGCCCTGAGTAGTGTGTTACCAAGAATTACTAGTTAATTGTAAAAGTAATCTTGTTAAAAAGCAACAAATCAGCAAAATACAACAAAAAATTTAACCAAAAATGGATAGCAGAAACAAAAAAGGTCAATGAAAGCAAGATCCTGGCACCTACTCTTAAAAAAATTTGATGAATTTCTAATCTTTTGAAATCTGTACAAACTGATTTAAAACTTTAAATGATACAATAAATTTCATGAAAAAAAGATCGGAAATATATAGTTAAATATTTCTCGAATTATCGCTAAGTATATCTGGCCAGAAAGTATTGAGCTCAACCGGTATTTATATATATATATATATATATATATATATATATATAATATATATATATATATATATATATATATATATATATATATATATATATTATATATATATATATATTGTATATATATATATATATATATATATATATATATATATATATATATATATATGTATATATATATATATATATATATATATATATATATATGTATATATATATATATGTATATATATATATATATAGTATATATATATATGTATATATATATATATATATGTATATATATATATATATGTATATATATATATATATGTATATATAAATATGTATATATATATATATTATATATATATATATATATATATATATATATATATATATATATATATGTATATGTATATACATATATGTATATGTATATGTATATATATATATATATATATATATATATATATATATATATATGTATATATATATGTATATATATATATATATGTATATATATAAATATATATATATATATATATATATACGTAAGTGTATATATATGAATAAAGAAAATATCTTTATATTATCATGTATAATATTGTATACTTGAAAGAGTGCTCAATAGATAAACTAGAGCTATATAATATATATGTTACTGTTACCCGCAGTACCAGGAATTAGCAAAATGCTAATGTTTATAGTATAATTTAATATTGCAACTCTGAGTTTCATGTGTTATCACAATCATCAGGCAAGTAGCAAAATTAAACTTTTACTACTTGCCTGATGATTGTGATAACACATGAAACTCAGAGTTGCAATATTAAATTATACTATAAACATTAGCATTTTGCTAATTCCTGGTACTGCGGGTAACAGTAACATATATTATATATATATATATATATATATTATATATATATATATATATATATATATATATATATATATATATATATATTTATATATATATATATATATATATATATATATATATATATATATATATATATATATATATATATATATATATATATATATATATATATATATATATATATATATATATATATATATATATACATATATATATATATATATATATATGAAGACCTCAGTGGAAAAACCGGCGTTGTCACATTTAAAAAGTATTAAGAAAGTATTTGTTGATCATTAATAAATGTCTTTATTTAAAGCAAAGAAAAAAAAATTTTTGTATAAAAAATTACAAAATGTTTTGTTTTTGAATAAATTTTAAATAAAATAACTATAATATGAATTTTTTTAAATTGCTTAGTTTCATTTGCTTTAAATAAAGACTTTTATTAATGATCAATAAATACTTTCTCAATACTTTTTAAATGTGACAACGCCGGTTTTTCCACTGAGGTCTTCATTATATATATATATATATATATATATATATATATATATATATATATATATATATATATATATATATATATATATATATATATATATATATAATGCCTGGTAATTTTTTTCATAAAAAACAACTAATTACAATTAATTTAGTTTCACTACAAACAATTACAATCAATAATTTTAAACCTTCAATTAAAATAAACAAGCAATATAAAAAGATTTTTTTTTTTTGTCGTAAAATCCAACCTTTATTTTTCTTACTGCACATACAGGTTTTAGTATAAATTTGATTAATTATTCATATAAAATGGAGATATATTTCACATTTGTTGAAATATTGACCACAAATGAGTTGATGTAGGACACTGTTATCATACCTTATTATCAAGTTGCTACCAAAGTACCTCAATTGGGTTAAGGTCTGGCGATTAAGCCGACAACTTTTGTGTATTTTGGGTCATTATCCTGTTGCATAAAAACCTGTGTCCAAAATATATATATATATATATATATATATATATATATATATATATATATATATATATATATATATATATATATATATATATATATATATATATATATAACCCTTGGAATCAGGGTCGACATTCAACAATGCCAACCTTAATATGTTTGAGGTCGGCAAAAAGTTTCCGACCTTGTTTCTATGTTTTATGGTAAAACTTTTGTGTCAAACTTTTTTTGTCAACTTCTAACAGATTAAAGTTAGCAATATATTACTGACCTCATTTATTCTAATTCCGAGGGCTGATATATACATAAATATATATATATATATTTATATACATATACATATATATGTACATACATATATGCATGTTGTATTACTATTGTATTTTTATGTCACAAGGGTAACATTAAAGTGAAAAAATATATATCTTTTATTCAACATATAACATATAGATAATTAGCATACACTTTACATGAGTTCATTACATATTTTTTATTCATAAAAAAAACATTGGGTAAAAAATAAAACTGTTTGGTAAAAAAATCTTTTAAATGAATGCCATAAATATTGCATAATTAAAACACAATATAAACAATAATACAACTTATAAGCACTTATAACTTTAACAAGTTAAAAAAATCCATGCAATATCATATTCATCTGAAAGCAATATCATATTCATCTGAAAATTTATAATATAAAAGTAACAATAAAGGAATGAGCAATGATTCTGCTGTTTGTAACTATAGTAACTTCAATAAAAATATAAAATATTATGACAGTAAATCAAAATGGAAATCTAAGATACAAAAAAATAAAAAAAACTTCACCATAGGGCAATATACATTAAACAATTGTAAGAATTACAAAAAAAAAAAAAAAAAGCTTGAATATGTTAAAACTTTAATATGGTAATATGTATAAAGAAATAAATCCAATAAATAAAACTTTTTAAAAATAACTTGGGTTTTTAAGTCAAATATCAAGATAATTATTTTAAGTATTCCTAATACAAGTTTTTCAGACATATTGAAAGCATTTTGTTAGTCCGGAAGGAAGTCTAGTTTTAAACAATATTGAATCCGCTCGATATTGAGTTCTTTTCAAGGGATTGTACCCGAACACTTGTTCAAAATATGTCATACAACTATTTCTTTCAAAATAATGACTTTCATCAGCTGAGAGAGCAGCCGGGCAGCCTGGACATTTAAATGTCCAGCGTGATGTTACCTGCCAAAAAAAAAAATCAATATTACAAAATTGAAACAAAACCAGATGTTATTACAGTTAAAAATTCTTCACAAACTTTTATTGGTGGCTTTTGGGTAATATGTGCAACCAAAAAGTTCATTGCAATATCTTCACAGTTCATATATTGATCCACCATTTCTCTGATTGATGATGCCATATGATTTGTGTAAACATAAGAATAATACTAAAATGATAAAACTATATACATGCATATATAAATACATACATACATACATACATATATATACATATATATATATGCATATATATATATATATATATATATATATATATATATATGCATATATATATATATATATATATATATATATATATATATATATATATATATATATATATAATATATATATATATATATATATATATATATATATATATATATATATATATTATATATATATATATATCCTCAGTCAATGTAGCAACACTCCACACATGTTCTACCTATTTGTCACTTAATGTAGCAGCATTTCTCACATGTTTTACCTATTTGTCACTTAATGTAACAGCACTCCTAGCATGTTCCACCTATTTGTCAGTCAATGTATATAAACCGTAAAAAAAAAGGATAAAATCCTATAATATTTTAATATTGAACTTAATGCTGCCATTACCCATCTGTGCAACTTTTTTTTACTATAAAACATGTGCAGAGTGTTGCTACATAGACTATCTTAGAGCCTGCTGCTACAAGGAAGTGCTGCTACATTGACTGAGAGTTTGGTTTGGGCAAGCAATCTATCATTTAAAAAAAAAACTTTGTTCAAGTTATTAAACTTTTGATGGTCTGGTTTATTAGAATTCTATACAGTGTATAGAAGAAACTTTTTGACTACCATGCAGGACTGTATATACATTAGGGTGGGTCATAAATTTTTTTCTGAGCTGCTAAACTGGTTATGGTCTAGAAAGTTACTTTAGGTGCTACTTATTGTAAAAAAGTCAAAAACATTTAAAATAACAAGTGTCTTGTACTTGCAACTTTCCCACATAGATTTACTTTTAAAAGGCTTACAGCTAAAAATATTAGAAATCCATCAAGCACTTATTATGATACAAAGGCCACATCCAGGGCTAGCGAGAAGAGGTGTTTTTTTTTGGGAGTGTGTTGTAAGCGTGTTAATTTACAGAAAAATCAAAAAAAAAACCATGCACCCTATAGCCGGCCCTGGCCATATCTGAAGCTTAAAATTAACATAAATGTTAAAGTTCTAGATTTTATTAGTTCAATGAAACAATATAATAAAATGTAATTTTTTTTTTTTTTTTTTTTTTAAACATCTTCGCTTCTAACAAGGCTGCAAGCAGCCACTAATTAAAGTTGGAAGTTACTGTAAGAGAAAAGATGAAGATTGTAGAGCAAGATAACGATTGACGGACGATTTAAAAGATTGCAAATTATATAAATCTGGAAAGCAAGATGAAGGAAGCGAATTCCAAAGAGCTGATGTTCGAGGAAAAAAACTAGACGAATAAGCATTTTTGGAGCACTTAGGAACAGTCACAGAAAAAGGATGACACTTAGTTGAATGACGAGTAACACGAGAATGAAATTTAGTAGATGGCACAAGAGACGCTAGCTCTTTCGAGCAGTGCCCATTATAGTATTTGTAGAAAAGAGAAAGAGAAGCAACATTACGACGATGTGATAATGGTTGAAGGTTGGCTGCAAGAGCAGGTCCAACTATGTTTACAATGCGTTTTTGCACCTTGTCTAAAAGAAAAAGGGCATCATTAGAAGATCCGCCCCAGATATGGCAACAGTATTCCATACAAGGCCGGATTTGAGATTTATAGAGATAGAGAATAGAATCCAGAGTAAGAAAGTGGCGAGCTCGATAAAGAGATGCAACCTTAGCAGATGCTAATTTTGCAACCGATTTGATATATGGTTTCCAAGAAAGATTGGAAGTAAGAGTTAATCCTAGAATATGAAGAGTAGGTGACTCATCGAGTACATCACCGTTCATAAATATAGGAAGATCTAAATTATTGCGATAACGATTGTCTGAAAAAAATTGAGTTTTATCTGAATTAAAGTTCACCAGCCACTGTGAGCCCCATGCTGTAGCAGAAGTGAGATCCTTTTCAAGCTCAAATGCCCCCTCCAGGCAATCAGAGGGTGTTGGTTTCTTATCACGACAAGAATAAATGGTAGTATCATCAGCAAACAATGCCACCTTAGATGTGAGAATATCTGGAAGATCGTTAATGTAAATTAAAAAGAGTATAGGGCCAAGGGTAGAACCTTGAGGAACCCCTGAAGTTACAGAATAAGAAGAAGAGTGTTGTCCATCGAGGACAACTTTTATGCTACGATTAGAAAGGAAGGATTCAATGATCTTAAAGATGTTGCCGAATACACCATAAGAAGAAAGCTTATGGAGAAGACCAGCATGCCAAACTTTATCAAACGCTTTTGAAATGTCAAGAGCGATGGCCTTAACCTCTCCACCTTCATCTAATGCACGATAAAACCTGTCAGTTATTACTGTTAGCAAATCAGCTGTAGAACGAGAAGATCGAAATCCATATTGATGGTCAGAAAGTAAGTGATTAGATTCAAGATGAGAAATTAAGTGTTTGTTAATTAAAGATTCAAAAACCTTGCTTATGATAGGAAGAAGACTTATGGGACGGTAGTTAGACGAATCAGATCGCTCTCCAGAATTTTTAAAGATAGGGATAACAGATGCCGCTTTCCAGCAGGCTGGAAAACAAGACTCTGATAAGCACTTGTCGAATAGTTTTGAGAGTATAGACGACAGCTCTGGAGAACACTTCTGCAAGACAATAACAGGTATGTTGTCTGGGCCACAAGCTGTAGAAGAGTCTAGACAGGAAATCATTTTAGATACAGATGCTGAAGTGATACGAATGTCAAGCAATGAATCAACCTGTTTGTTGGCAATATCAGGTAGAACGCAATTAGTGGAATCAAGAGATGATATTGATGAAAAGTTATTAGCAAACAGTTCGGCTTTGTCTTTAGGTGAGGTGACAAAGTCTGAACCATACAAGAGAGGTGGAATTATAGATTTGCCCTTATTATTGATGTTATTAAAGATTCTCCAGAAGTCACAAGAGCCTAATTTTTGAGATGAGATACGAGATTTCATGACCTGAGAATAGCGGGTTTTGGCGTTAGACAAAACCTTTTTACAGTTGTTTCTAGCAGTAATAAACAGACGTCTGTTTTCCGGAGAATTGTTTTGCTGATAAATATGGAAGTAACGGTTTCGATTGGCAATCGCAGCAGCACAGTGTGAGGAAAACCATGGAGGAGAGTGAGGCTTGACCTGGAATCGTCGAGAGGGAATAAAAGATTCCATGCCAGCCTGAATCCACGAAGTTATATAAGAAGCACATTTGTCGACAGGAAGTTGAAAGATTTCTAGCCAAGGGCCATCACGAAGAAAATCACGGAAAGAATCCCAGTCAGCTTTACTGTAGTTGTAAGAGGTTCGATAGTAGTGGTATTCAGGTGATGAAGAAGAATGAGATATTAGTTTTAAAGAGATCAAACTGTGATCAGAAGGACCTAAGGGTAAATGTGGAGAAACTGAGCACTGACTAGGATCAGAAACAAGACATAAGTCGAGTAGAGAAGGTAAATGATTAGGGTTGTCAGGAAAGCGAGTTGGAAAGTTGACTATTTGAGTTAGGGATTGAGAAAGGCAAAAGTTGTGGGCTTTAATGCCTGCAGAGTCACTGACACTAGAGCCAAGCCATTCAGAGTGGTGAGCATTAAAGTCACCGACAACAATTATATTAGCTGATGGATAAAGAGAGAGGGCTTGGTCAATATGATCAGAAATAACATCAAAAAGAGTGCAGTCTTGAGATGAAGGAGAGCGATATAGAACAAAGAGAAAGGCAATAGAGTGAAGTGGTGCTAAACGAAAGCACATGAAAGAATAGTTTGTGGATTCAAACCTAGTTTCACGACAAACAGGTGAATTCTTACGAATGTAAATGCCCAGGACAAGCATGTGACTATTGGAGTCTTTACGAATCAGAGGAAGATAACCATTAACACTAAGATCACAAGATGAGACAGCCGAACTCAAATTAGTCTCACAAAGAGCAAGTAGGTCTGGTGAACTTTGCAAGAGATAAGACTCAACAGAAGAAAAGTTACTTCGAAGACCACGAATATTAGTGAATGATAGGTTTAGAGAACTTGGTGATGATGATGGTTTTTTGTGTTTTATAGTTTTTGGTACTTTATTCATTTTTAAAATAGATTGAAGAACTTGACTCAAAGCATAGATAGTACTCAGAACACCGTTTAATAGCCCAAGCAATTGCCTCATTACTACTAATAAACCCTAAGCCGTAACAAAGGGCTCCAAATGTGGCCTCCGCAATGCACACCAAAAGTACAAACAGGGACACCATCCATGCGCAACATGGCACTGTTAATACTTTGATATTTTTCAGCTGTTGATGGAATCAGCCTCTCTGAGAGCTACCACAGAGTTCGGGAAACCTGACTACCAGCCGGCCTCAGAACCATAAAACTGAGTTTTAGAGCTGTTCCCTCATTAAGTGATAATAGAATGAGTTGCCTAGTCATAAAAACAGAGACACAAGCAAAACCCATGCATTGAGTCAAGAAGATTCAGCATTCAACATCCTAAACTGGAAACAATGTATTAAAAATACATCTGCGCCAGCCTAATAGATGAAGAAGGGGTGCGAGGCTGGTTAACAGATAGAATCTGTTTACCCCTTAAGTCTTTGCCTAAGAGGCCTTCTACAAGACAGTAGCCGGGTGCATTTAACATCTGCCCAAGTTGAGCATTTTTATCGAGACACCATCTCTAGCCTTTACTCAACCAAGAGCCCCAAGGCAGGGGGTGTTTTAAATCGGAGTTGGCATCTCCTAGCCTTTGCCTAAAAAGGCGTATCCTACAAGGCAGCAGGACATGAAGCAGATTGTACTGGGTTACATGTTACCAGTAGCAGGATAACCTGATCTGACAAAATTTACAAAAAGTCTGATTTACAGCTAACATGAGGTAAGTCTGTTCTGGATATTTCTCACCCTGTAAAATCATCCCATGTTGCAACTTATGTCCAAAAATGGTTTGCTACAGAGATATCTTTAATAGCATATTTAACTGCCTGAGAGTGACAGGGTATACCAAAAATGAACTCAAACTGATAATGTTGAAGATTTTCATTCTCAATAGCAGCTAGCAATGGTGGTGGTGTGAGATCAAGTCAATCATATCAGCGTAAGTCAAAACATTGGCATTAAGCTTGATGCTTGACTTATCAAAAACACGCAAACATAAATTACTTCTCAAATTAATTATTTTGTCACAACAGAAATATTGCACAGAATCATCATTGTCACAAACACCAGAAAGAAGAATGTTTTCAGAGTGGGCAAAGTAGTTGTTGTTCTACAACACAGATTCCAATATTTTCCAATCTTCTGCTCCAAGCTCATGACACTGCTTCATCAAATAAAAAAAGGCTCTTTGCTCCATCAGCACAAGAAGACTCTTGATGTTGAACCATGAAGGAGCGCAAACATTTACAATAAGTGTGTGATTTTGAAGAGTGATGAGGAATAGGCCTCTTTAGACATATACAATCTCAAAATTTTGTTTGCTTTTGTCAGCCACCTAGCATGGCTTAAATTTCCTGGCATTGTGTTCTGTAAACACATAATTTCATCACTATAAAATCTATATTTCTGATCTGTACTTAGATTGTTCTTAACCTCATCATTTACCTTACCAATTTTCATAGCATAGCTTTAAACTTTAAAATTTGTAAATCCTTGGGATCAAAGTCTAGCCCATCCATAGCTTTTTCAAAATATTTCAGTCTTGAAATATTTTAGATGCTATGAATATTTTGTAAAAATATTCTTCATAGCTTTGTAAAAAGTATTATGTTTGTAAAAATTTATATCTTAAAACTCAGATGTTTTTAACCAGTCAACGTTGACCAACAACTCATTTTGGGATGTCAAAACAGCAATTTCGATATTTTTGGTATGGTTATTGACTGTTGACTGTCCATTACGTTGTGCACTAGCAAATAAGCAATAATAAACAAAGAGCTTGTAAAATAGTGGAGAAATATTGTTAGGAAACAATTACTAACATCAGTAATGATTTGTAAAATATTGTTAAAGGCATTGACGCTGTTATATAAGTTAGGCCATATATATTTAATTACACCCTAGAGAATTTTTGAATCTGTATAAAAGCTGTACAAAAATTATTAAATCAAGAGAGTGCAAAAAGTAAAAACGTCAACAAGTGGCTATGGAAACATTTTTATTCCACTGAATTAAAGCAATAAATATAAATTATTTTAAAACATCAGTCTATTTTTACATCTAAAATAATTAGAGGCTTGTGATAATTATTAAAATCATTAAATTAGGAATTAAAAAATAAACATACTTTATGAAAAAATACTCCTGTTAAAACTTGAGATCAGCCATCACAAAACCACTAACTTCTTCCCCCACTAGTAAGTGATCAGAGCCCCGGCCCCATCCCCGGCTAAAAATGAGATATTTTTCAAACTCAGCCCTGGCAAAACCATATAGCAGGGGTTGATAGCAGGGGCTTAAAAAAATTTATAATACTTTATATATTATAATATTATGGTTAGATTTACTATTTATTAAATACTGGCATACATTTCAGACTTGGACAGTAATGGCGTGCGATCGCACTCTGTAACTGACCACGCTAATAGTTTTTTTTTCTTTATAACTTGACCACAGCTGTTTTGATGTTTTAACAATTTAAATGTAATTAAAAAAGTGTTACATTGTGAATAACTTTTAATCGTTGATCTTTTCTAAAGTTTTTATTTTATTATATGATCGTTTAAAGTAGCCTCCTTATCTGTAGTGGCCTTCTGGGCCTTGGGGAGGTGAAATAACAAAAAAAAAACAAAAAAAAAACAAACAAACATATTTTGTGTAATTTATTAAAAAATGTTATATATAAATATTTTTTTTGTAGGCATGTATTTTTTACAATAAATTTAAACGTTTGAAAGTATTTTTCTGTCTTCCTAAAAATCTTTTAAATGATTATTTTTTAAAAGAATTTTTTATTTAAACTACTTTAATTTATGAATAAGTTTAAAACTTTTTGTGACTAGTTGCTTAGAAAAATGTAGGCACATTTTATATGAACTATACAAGAATTAAAGTAACTTATTTACTTTTTATAAGCATGTATTTTGTTGATTAATGGAAAAGTTTTGAAGTATTTTGTAATGTTCATACAATTAATTTTTATAATTAAACTTACTATTTTTTTTTAATCTTCTAAACATTTTATTTTTTATTTTTTTCAATTACGATAGGAATGAATGAGTTTAAATCTTTTATAATAATTTTTTAATACATTACGTGAAACACTTATTAATAAAGTTACAATTTGCTTGCAATGCTCAAATTAAAATTAAATTAAATTGCTAGTTTTTTTTTCTATTTTTACAAATAAAAAAGTTTAAAACCTTTTTTTATTTTGACTTACTAATTAAAGCATGAAATTATTAAAAATTTCTATTTTAAAAAGACTACGTTACTTTTTTTAACAAATTATTTTTTTTTGCAATTTTTTTGAAAAAATAAATCTTTACACAATTTTAAAAAAATATATAAAACACTTTTTAATAAATTTGATTAAATTTGTTCATTTAATAAACAAAAGTAGTAGTTTATTACTTAATCTATGCGTTTTTTGCGTAACTTTTATTAAAGTTTTATTAAACGTTTTTTATTAACGTTTTATTAAAAACATTTAAAAAAATAAGTTTTAATAGCATATATTTCAAACACAATTAAAAACGTAACAAAAAGTTTCGCTTTGAGTTAAAAATTACTATTTTAAAAAGACTACGTTACTTTTTTGTAACAAATTATTTTTTTTAAGTTTAAGTTTTTAGTTTTTATTTTTATTAAAGTGCTTATATATTTTCTTTTTTGGAAATTATTTGGAATTATTTTTTCTTTACTATTCTCATTATTATTTTTTTCCTATTTAAAGTTGAGCTTAGCATTTTTGATTTTAGCGCATTTCTGAAATGTTTAAATAAAAAAAAAAGGTTTACGTGGTCAGCAATAGCGCTTGATCGCACACTATTCCTGTCCAAGCCTGATATTTATATATTTTAAACTCTAATTTTCTTCCAACAAGATTGCAAGCAACCACTATTAAGTTATGAGTTACTTTAAAATAGAGAATATGTAAAAATACTAGGAAATGGTTAACTGAAAACTTAAAAAGTTGTAGGTTGTATATATAAAAGAAAAACATGAAGATGGGTAAAAGTTATAAGGTTTTTTTGGTGTGCAAGGAAAAAAACTGAATTAATAAAACTTTTTTTAGCATGAAGGGACAAATACAGTAAAAGGATGCAACTAATTGAATAAAAAGCCATGCAAGAATGAGTTTTGGTTTATTGTAATAGAAATGATAGCTTGTTTGAATATTGACCACGATAGTATTTGTAGAAAAAAGAAAGAAATGCAACTTTACAACAATGGGAGAGTGGCTAAAGCTTGGCAAATAAAGCAGGTCTAATTACATTTACAATGTGCTTTTTTCTGTCTGAGAGTAAGAAGGTTATTATTCATCAATATAGGAATGCCAACATTATTGCAATATTTTTTTGCAGTAAATAAATGAGTTTTGTTGTCTAACAAAAATTCTAGATTTTTGACAAAAGACAAGAGTATAAAGTTGAATCGCCAGCAAATAGAGCCACTTTAGATGTAAAATTTTCATGAAGATCAATATTGTAGATAAGAAACAATACAGGAGCAAAGATAGAACCTTGTGGTACCCTTAAAGTTACTTGAAATAAAAAAGAGTCTAGGCCTTCAAGAATAACTTTAATACTGCAGATAAAAAAAAAAAAATTAATCTAAAAACCTTTACATAAAGAAACTAATAGCAAAGTGAAGACTAATCGTAGGATAGTTAGAGAAGGTCAAAGTGTTTTCTAGAGTTTGGAAATATTGGAACCACTTATTTAGCACTTTTTAAAAATTTAGCAAAAATTAAAGAGAGTTCTGGACAACACTTTTTTAAAGCTATGATGGAAATCTTGTTTGAAGCACAAAATGTAGAACTGTTTAATTGAGAATTAACTTTAGCATTGGAAGCAAGAGTGATTTTGATGTTTAACAATCAGTTAATCTTTTTAACTGGCAGTAAGATCAGACCCGTGAATTAGAGACTAAATGTTAGACTTACTTTACTTAATGACATTGTTGAAGACTAACCAAAAATCTCTAGAACCTAACATCTGATACAAGATTTAGTAAATTGAGAACTGAGCTTAACTTCAGACAGGACTTTTTTACATTGGCTTCTTGGAATAATAAAAGCACATTTGTTCTTAAGAGAGATGTTCTTGTAAAAAAGATTATGGTTTAATAAAGCAACTGTTCAAGATGGTGAAAAATGCGGAGTAGAATGAGGCGTGACTTAAATTTGAAGAGAAGGAATAAAAGCTTCCAAACTTTTAGTTCAAAAGGAATAAATACTTCCGAGATGCGCTTTATGCATACAAAATATGGATATAAACCTATATGTTTGCTATTTATTTAGATGCTGGCATACAATATCCTTTCATTTTTATATAAACTTTAGCACTTATATGGTGTAGTATTTGCGTGAAGAGAAGATGATGATTACGATGATCATGTTGATCATAATGATGTTTTATGCATATATATACAAAATATAACATGAATTTTGAATAAAAAAAATATATACTTTAGGATGTATAAATGTTTATGCAGCCCCGGTCACAAACCCGGCCCTGGCTATATTTTATCAAACACAGCCCTGGCCCCCAGTCAATTATTAACTCCGGTTGCTTACTATCCCGACCCCTCTCCTAAATCGTGACCTAATTTATTGGCAATTTTATTATACAGTTTTTTTTCTCACTCAGGACTTAAACTAAGCGTGTCACAATTTTCTTAAAAAAAATATTTTTGTAACTTTTCTTTTTCTAATTTAGCATTTTTTTGGCCATTCCAAATAAAATGCTAAATTAAAAATGAACTTTTAATAAAAGTATAAAATATTTTTGTCTGAGGTTTTTATTAGTGGTCATCCATTAAATACATCACGCTAATTACAAATTTTAAATAGAAGTATGATCATTTGCTCTCTTATGCAGAGTTGTTCATTCAACATTAAGCGCATTTGAATTTTAATTAATCTTGAAATTTAATTAATATCTGCGTGGAAGCCAATAATATCCTACTGCTATTTAAAAGTTAAATTTAAAGTGATTTACTTAATGGGTAAAGTACATCACAGTAAATTTACCTGTAAACTAAATCAAAACAACCTGTAATGTTATTACAGAGAAGTAACTCAACTATTAAATACACTTGATATGATCAAAGACATTTACTTGAAATGTTTCTATTTATATCATATATGCTGTTAACGCATAATAAGCTTTTAACTAAAAATTATTTTAACGAGAAATTTTAAACAGAATGATAATCACAATAGCATTTTTTTAACATTTTCATTTTCTTTATAGTGATATCAAGATTAAACTTTTCCTATGAATATGCAAGTTGTTTTTAGGAATTCTTTTTTTTAAAAAACTTAAAAAGAAATCTATTTGAACAAGAGAATTTTAGTCTTCTAAAATTCTCTTGTTCAAATAGAATAGAGGAAGAAAGTTTTATTTAAATTGTAAACATTTTTAATAGTTAAATAACTCTTGAAACGCTATTCAGGCCTTCCCAGGAGAGGCGTGCGGTCGCACGCCTTGAGTGAACACGGATATATTTTTTTTTTTGGATAACTCGGCCACGCTTTTTTAGCATATATTAAAAATAACGCATTTTTAAAAAGACGCTGAAAAAATCAAATTAAATTCGTTGTATTATTTTGTAATTTTTTTAATAATTTATTCTTTTCATTAATAAGGAAATAATAACATAAAAATAATATATATATATTTTTTTTGAATTTTTTTTTCTTATAACAAATTTTTATTTTTTTATTTTACATTTTTTTTTTTTTAATTTTAAATTTTTTCGCATAAGTATGTCTTTTTACAAAAAATAACTTCTAAGTTCTAGAAGAATTATTATCTACAAGGTTCTTGATAAGTATATGAATGTTTAGCTCATTCGGTTAAGACATTACAAAGCGCCGCGGAGACCCGGGTTCGCATCCCGCGTCGGCAGAGCATATTTTTCAAAATTGATTAAAAAAGTTTTCGGTCACATTTTCTGTTTATTTTTTCGACTTGTCTCAAATATCGTTGCTGAAAAAATCAACACCTAAAAATATATTATAAATAATTATAATATAAATAAATATAAATAAATAAATTTTTTTTTTAATGTTTACTAGACATAAAAAAAAAAATTGTAATAAGAAAAAAAAAATTTTTATAAATAAGTATAAATATATATATTTCATTTTTATGTTCATATTTTTATATTAATAATAGGAATAAATTATGAATAAAAATAATAAAATAATACGACAATTTAGTTAGGTTTTTTCAGCGCCTTTTTAAAAATGCGTCATTAATATATGCTAAAAAACCGTGGCCAAACTCTCAAAAAATATATATATATGCGTGGTCACTCAAAGCGACCGACCGCACGCCTCTCCTGGGAAGGCCTGCTATTATTTTTTGTTTCTTGAAATATTTTAAAAATAGAAGCATTCTATTGCAAACATTAAACCAGTAAAATAAAAAGTAAATTAAAAATTTTTCTTTGAAATGAAAATTTAAATTAAAAAAAATAAGTTTTTCAATTCTGTTCACAATATTTTTTTTATTAAATAAAAATTTAGTTGCACCCTTTACATAGGCTAGTTGGCAGATTAGAGGGGCACTGGTTTCTAGTAACACATTCAACCGTTGATGATTGAAAAATAGGGTAATTTAAAAATGCTGGCATTTTTGGTGTGGATTTGACAAGTTTATAATGTTTGCATTTTCAGATAGTTAGGTCTAATGGTCTTATATGCTGTTAATCTTAGATCAAAACAAAGTGTTAGAAAAATTTACAAGCATCTCAAAATGGCTGAAAATTGGACTTTTTAGGCGAGTGGACATTTTGCTTTTAGATATATTTAAGTTCTAAACTGCAACAAGTTGCCTATATTTTGCCCGTGTATTGCAGACAGTAGTAGCTAATCAGAAAGGCTATCTGTTAAGACTTGTGGATGAACAGAATAATGCTACAGTTAGTTTCAATTTGGCATATTTTAGCAATTTTATGATTTTTTCCAAAGTTGAGGAGGTCATAATTTTTTTCTAATTTAACACAAGTTAATTAAAACCACTTTTTTAAAGAGAGAACTATACAGAAAATAGTTCTAGAAAAAATGAGACACTTGTTGATAGTGAGAAAAAAGTTACACAAATGGTCAAAACAGACTACTTAAAGTAGTCTGTTTTGACCATTTGTAAATCGAGGGGGGCCACTGTGTCATGTTTGTAAGGCTATAATTTCCAAACCGTTGAACTTGGAAGTCTGAAGTTTCAAATTTAACCTATCTACATGATGCACATTTTTTTTTTTGTTTTGTTAATTTACCTCTCCAAGGCCAAGAAGGCCACTACATACGAGGAGGCTACTTAATTGTGGTTATAACCCTCTCTCAACTCTATAACTCCGAAACACGAACCTTGACGAACAAGGCCGCTGCGCGGAGAAACAAGTTGAGCGCAATACTACCAGGGACGTGGTGGAGATCGAACTCGGAACCTCTCGCTTATAAAGCAAGCGCTCTACCACGACACCACTACCGCATGTAACATAACAATACGTAAAAATCAGGAAAATCAGAGATAGTGCCCCACAAAGTTTTCTTTAAATTAGATGAAATATAATGATTTGACCCATTAACACAATTTTTTATAATGACAAAACAACTTTGCAGTATTGTTTTATTGTTGTTTTATAATAATTTTTACAATAACAATTTAATACGCTTTAAAAATAAAACATATTTTATTGTCAGCATGATTAAATATATTAAATAGTTTTTTATAACTGTTTAAAGTGGTTTAAATATTATGACATTTGCATTTTTACTTTTACTTTTTTAGGTACATCATGTTAAGTAAAAAAAATTACTAAAAGTAATAATAATAGTATTAAATACTATTGCACTTAACTGCAACTTAACATACTTGCACTTAACTGCAACTTAGCATACTTGCACTTAAGCTTTTATAACTTAAATTTTTCACAATTTTTATAATTCCTTCTCTTTTTCATAATATCTTTCAGACTTTATTACTAAAGCAATAAATCTAAAAACCAGGCAGTGTATCATCATCATCATCATCATCATCATCATCATCATCATCATCATCATCATCATCATCATCATCATCATCATCATCATCATCATCATCATCATCATCATCATCATCATCATCATCATCATCATCATCATCATCATCATCATCATCATCATCATCATCATCATCATCATCATCATCATCATCATCATCATCATCATGATCATCATCATCATCATCATCATCATCATCATCATCATCATCATCATCATTAAATTAAGAATAATAATAAAAAACATACTTTATGAAAAAATGCTCCTCCGGTTAAAACTAGAGATAATTCACATGAGTGTTCAGAGTTGTAATCAAATGAATCTTTAGTAGCATTGTATGAATGGTGTCTGCCAGGAAAACCAACTAAACGATTACGATTTTCCCTCCAAACTCTTTGATGAAAAATATAATTTACAGTATGTTAAAAAAGTATTCATATACTTAAAAAAAATTACATGTTACGACCAAAATTTTTGTACTAAACAAGTAAAGTTTTATAAAAAAGTGCATCTAAAATATGCATTACAAGCCTTTGCGTAAGAAGCATGCAGTCGCACGCCTTATATGATCACGCATATAATACTTTGTTTTGACAACTTGGCCACAGCTCTTTGCAAGTTTTGATAATTAGCGCTTTTAAAAAAGATGCTAAAAAAACAAAGCAAACTTTAAATAAATAGTCCATAAGCATAAAAGAGATAATCACAGCTCTATCAATCTTTATCATTCCCTTCCATGAATAAATAGACTAATACAAGACGGATCCATAGTGAGGGGAAAAGCCATGAGGGCATCTGCCCCCTCCACCCCCTTCCCTCTCAGATTTTTTTTTTTTTTTTGTAGAAATTGATATATTAAAATCAACAGGTTGTTTAAAAATGTAAGTAAATTAGGCTGTTTAAAAATGCAATGAAATTCAATAAAAGTTTGTGGTGCAAATTTTAAATTTTATTAAAAAGTTAATAGGATAAAGGGTGCAACAAATCGACAAACGTGCGCATGTTTGTTAAAAAACAGACAGAAAAATAAACATCACATTTCTTTAATTTTGCTTATGCAAACATTTTTAGATTAAGATTTTTCAAAATAAAAATTTTCAAATAAAAAAACAATTAATTTCAGAGACTTTTAAAAACCATGCCAAAACATAATTACTTTTTTCAATAGCATTACTCTTAAGTAGAATATGTATAATATATAAAACGTATAATATGCATGGTCATATAAGGCATGCGACTGCACATCTGCAGTCGCAAATTTCCTGAGTACTTTATTGCAATGTAATAAAAGGTGATCATTGAAAAAAATATTCAGATTAGAGTTTAAGCCAAAATGAGTACAGAAGCTATCAAAAAATCATTACAAACAGTTTTATCATGGAAATTTAGTATTTAAGAGATTTATATCAAATAAGTTTTGTGTTCAAGTAACATTTGTTCTAGTTAATGAATTATCAAATATATCAAAGATGTTTGGTAAATTTATTCAATTTTTATTTTTTTTAAACTTTTTTTTTTATGCATTTGCAAAGTGCCTGCAAATTAATGATATATGCACAATAAAAAAAACTTTTAAAAGTGTTTTTAATATGCTATTATTTCACTTTAAAAGTGTTTTTAATATGCTATTATTTCACTTTAAAAGTGTTTTTAATATGCATTACTTCACTTTAAGTATAATAAGAAAATAAAAAAAAATAAAAACATACAAAATTTTATTTATAATGAATGGATTTGCTTTAAACTTTTAAAGTAATTGCTAATTACTTAAAGGAAACTTATGCTTAAACAATGATCATGTTTAACATTTCTACAATAAAAGAAAGCAATCATAAAATTCAAGCTCGGTTTCTTTGAAGTTTTGCAAAAGCATTCATTTTTGCATTATAATAGTAATAACAAAATATCAACAAGATTTTGAAAAAAAAAATCATAGTTTTCTATCGTATGATGAAAATTTAAAAATTTAAATAAAAAACTTTAGCAAAAAAATAATCGTACAGCTCATAAGTAATGTCAAATTAATCAAATTTCATGGAATAGTATCTAGTATCAAGTGTGCCTCCTTGGGCCTTGATGGCCTCAGCTAAACAATTTGGCATAGAGTTGACCAATTTTTGGGTCTTTTCTGTTGCTATATTATCCCTTGCGTTCATTATAGCTTCTTTCAAGTCGACTTAGCTTCTAAATGCTTGGTCGCCAATTTTTCTGTCCAAAATATACTACAAATATTCTATAGGATTCAAATCCGGACTTGGAGATGGCCATTTCAAAACGTTGATTTTATTTGTATCAAAGTATAGCTTGGTTTTCTTAGCAGCATGTTTTGGATCGTTGTCCTGCTGGATTATGAAACCATTTTTGTTAGCTTTGAGAATTTGACAAAACATTGAAGTTTTCATTTTGTCATTAATAAATATCAATTTCTCCATTCCTTTCTTACTCACACTACCCCAAATCATTACATTTCCTCCTCCAAGCTTTACACTACCTCGCAAGCAACTTAATTTATAAGCTTCTCCTTTTTTTTTACCACACTTTTTGGACTCCATAAGATGAGACAAGGTTGTATTCTGACTCATCTGACTACAAATTTTTTTTTTCAATATGATATTGGCCTTTTTTGTAATTCTTTGCAAACTCCAATTGATGTTTTATTTGTTTTGCAATTAAAAAAGGTTTTTTTTGAACTACTCTAATACAATTTCTGATAGTTTGAGGAGCCACTGTGACGTTTGAGGAGCCACTGTGATGTTGTGATCTTCTTGAACTTTTAAAGCTAGTTTAGCTGCCGAAAAAAATCTATTTTTATTAATGATGATATTGCGATCACTACTAGCAACGGTTCCGATCAGATCATTGAGGTCATTGAGTTATAAACAACTCTTGCTTCTTTTTGTATCTGACGGTAGGATTTTCCTTGATTTTTCAAATCAACTACGAGGCTTTGTTGATGGAATGACAAATGTTGTTTTCTTGATGCCATTTATCTGAAACACATTTTGTTTTATTTCTACTGGACCAAAGTGTATTAAAAAAGTTACTATTTTTAATTTTATTTACTAGTTTGATTGTTCAATTTTAATAATGACCTATTTTGTTATGCATTATTATTTTTATTTGCAGTCAATTTTATTCATCATTAAATCAATTGTGTAAAATTCAATAGGTTTGAAAAGCAGTTAGTTCACTAATACAAAAATAGATTCTTAAAACAATATCTTAATAAGATATCTAAAAATTTCAAATATTAATAATTTCAACAGACAGCTCATTTTTTTGATGCAATCTTTAAAATTATTTTTTTTAAGTGTACAATTATTTTTTTTACATATTGTATTAAAAAAGTATTTTGAACTGTAAAAAAACTAAAAAAAATCCTTGATATTTAAACTATTACCGAAATGCCAATTCAATTTCATCATGTCGCAAATATATATCATCATCAACAGATAGTATAGCTTCGGTTTCAATATTTGAATATGGAATAAATCGATTATTTAAACTATTTCCAGATGCTCTAATTACCTGTAGTTAATTATAAACAAATCTAATTACCTGTTGTTATTTATAAAAAAAGTCATTAATAGTATAAAAACTACAAGTAACTTGTAAACATATTATGAGCAATATTTTATTTAACAAAACATAATCATGATTTGTTAAAATATTCTCAATATTTTAAACTAACATGATCATACATAACCATAACAATAACAAAACAAAAAGTTATAAAACAATAAAACCATACAATAATAATCATAACAATAATAAACATAAAGAATAAAACCAACCAATTATTATCATAAAAATAATGACCACAACAATAATAAACATAAAAATAACAATACAAAAAATATTAATAATATAAACTTTTATTATGGTTTATATTGTACAAAAAAAATCTATACTTGAACCTAATATATTAAAATCTAAAACTGACTTACTTCTACTCTTACTCCTATATCAGGCCATACTATATCATCTGTGGGATCAGATGGATGGTTCCAAACAACCACTACTTTGTGCAAATACTTCATACCTGACAATCTTTGTAGCGCTTCCATTAAAATAGAGTATCGATCATAAGTTAACATTACAACAGTGAACATTTCAAATGGCATATCACCACCTAAAGATCGCGAAAAAGATACACCATCTCCACCTTTCCCATCTGCTATAGGCATAAAATGCTCACGACCTTCTTTTGAAAACTGATACAATGACGGTGGAGGATTACTCCAAGGAGTAACAGGAAAAAATGTTAAACCACCAGGGTATGAGTTCCATGATTTATATGAAAACCTGCTAAGAAAGGAAAAATTCTTTAAAAAATTTACAGAGTTTATAACTGTATCATCTGGTTGCTTTGCAATGTGCAAAAACTGCTTGACTTGGAAGTCTTTTTCTGGTGTAGGCAAAACGCCAATGCGATGTTTAAACACTTCTATCACAGTTCTTAAAACTTTATAATGGTCAGAAAAATATGTTTCAAATAAAAAGCGACCATGAGCCTTCATTGCTGATATATCATCCACATGAAATGTTCGCAGAATAAAAATTAGCTCAGTTAAACGTTGAACTGGTAGCAAAACAGCAGCTTTTTTCCAATCTAGGAGATCTGAAAATGGTAAGAAATCTTTGTTGCCAAGTACAACTGGAATAGCTCCATTATATAAACTATACCATAACTCATCAACAAAGTAACGATTTGAGTGCAAAAATATTATTGTAAACTGTGAATCTTTCAAGAGCTGCATTATAGAAGGATTGTCAAATGAGCAATAATTATGTAAACAAGTTTTTAATATTTGAGAAGAATTGATAACAACAACATCATTTTCATGCTTTATTTGATCAACAATAAGGTCTTGAATCTTATTGTTTTTATAAGATTGTTTGTAAAATGACAAAATAAACTTTCGATTTAATGGCATAAGATTTGAAAAGGCTATTTGAGTCAACTTCACTGAAGGAATAACAAAATCAAAATAATTAATGGCGCTATCACACAAAAAAGACATTACTTTAACTGACTGCTTAACATTTAGTTTGTCTACCTTGTTACAATAGTTTTCATTTTTAAAATGTTGCAAATAAAGAACATGATTAGCACCAGTACCTTTCCAAGTTGACAACGCTTCAATCTGAGCATTTAATGATTTAACAGAATCATTCATATTAAGAAACACAAGGTAAATACAAGAATTATTATCTTTTACTAAATCTATTAGGGAAATAAAATGTTTGTACAGCGGCTCCTTATATCTGGGTTCATATAAATAAATAGAAAATTTATCAACATATGAACATTTAGAAAAATCAAAACATTCATTTAAATTACAATTACTTCTGTTCATACGGTGCTTATCGCTGTCAATATAACTATTTAATGGAACCCCAACATATATAGTTTTAGTCATTACTTGTTCTGACATTTTTATACTTTCAGGTTCTTTTTTAGACCTGCTAGAGAGCTGATTTGTTAGTTTTTTAACTTCTTTTTCTAAAATATCTTTGCGATTTACAAGCAAAGATACTTGTTCTATAAGAGATACACGATTTTCATCCAATAAACGCAAATAATTTAATGTTTTCAATTTAATATTGTCTAACTCTTTGAGTTGCAACTTCATGGAATGGATCTCTTTTTGCTTTTCATATAGATTTATATATTGAATACTTCTGAAATCAGAAACCAGATCATCTTTCAGTTCAGTGGGTTGGATAAGCAAAACAAGTTGGATAAATAAAGGAACAACAAGACCTAATACAACAACAACCATTAGTACAAAACGAAAGAAGCTGACCCATGAAGTTAAAAACATTGGTTTCTTGTTAACCTACATAAAAATACTATATACATTAGCACTACCTAATATTTAAAACCCTTTATTACAATATAATCATATAAATTGTTGTAAAGCTCAAAAAAATTCAGAATATTACTGATGAGTTCTTATATCATGATTTGTCTTAATTAAATTTTCATTATCACCAAAAAAAAAAAAAAGTTCTTGTACTTATTTAAAAAAAAGAAAGTTTAAACAATGTCGTGATAAAATTTCAAAATTAAAATAGAAAACAACTTTTAAAAAATTGGATCTTTTTTAGTTGTAAAATTGAACACCAATTTTATATATTCCATATGCATTACGTCTGCAATTTTTTGCCGACCTCAGGATTTTAAAACATAATTGAACTTGCTATTTTAAATAAATTAACTAGCAGCAAAGCAAACACTTTATGTAAATTTGAAATAAAATAATTAAACAAAAACAGCAAAATACATGTCGTATTTAAATTCTAAATAAAGTTGTTAAAGTAAAAAAAAAAATTAATAAATATCAACGAGAAAATTTTTTATTTAAATTATAAATAAAATAGTTAAAATTATAATTAAAAAAATTAAAAAATTACTTTCAATTCTTTAATTTAAAATTACTTTCAATTTTAAACAGAATAAATCAAATATGGTAAAACAAACTTTTTTCTTCTAAATTTTGAACAAATTAATTCAAAAAGCACAACATTAAAACAAACATTTTTATTTAATTCAATAAAATATTCAATATGTGTTAATAAAAAGTTCGATATATGTTAGTTAAATGTTCGATATGTGTTAATTAAATGTTCAGTATGTGTTAATTAAATGATTAAACAATTAAGATAAAAATGATAAAGCAAAAGTTTTTATTAACTTTTAAATAAATTGAAAAAATAACAACATTTAAATAAAATCCTTAATAAAGCAAGTAAAATAAAAATAGAAAAACAAATGCTTAATTTAAAACAAAATGAAAAAAGGATTTTATATTAATTCTAAATAAAGTAATTAAAATAAAACCTGCAAAACTAAAGTTTCACTTAAAAGCCTGATAAAATTTTCAGGCAAGTACCGACGTTTGTAAGAAGTCGACAAACTCGGCGTTTGTTTATTTTATAAATTTTTTGCTAAATCTTTGCAGATCGTTGATTTGTTGAACACTGTTTCTAAATTTTGTGCTGACAAAAAATTTTTTCTTAATTAAGTCTGATATTGAGCCAAATAGATATAAAAGATAAACATTCTAGTGGACTAAAACATTTATTTTGTATTGCATCACCTATATAAAACAATATATACCCTACAATACAATATTAGGAAAAGCATTTTAATGATTGCATATTTTTCCTAAAAACACCTGCAAACACACTCTGAAAACAAAATAAATCTAACAAACAACAAAAGTCCTTACTTTTGAAAACTATCACCTTAGTAAAACTTGTTTCATTGAAAACATTACAGTGATGTCAAGATCAAAGCAGATAAAAATATACCCAAACATAAGTAGCAAGGTTTCTTCTCAATCATTAGATTAATAGTATATAATACCAAAAAGATCCAGTGATTTGAATTAGTAATTGGATTGGACGGATATGGTAACAAAAGTATTGGTAAAAACCACTGCAGGCAGTGCATCAGTTTTATTTTTTTAAATCTAAACACACGCACACATACAGATATACAAATAAATAAAAATAAGATAAAATCATTATATTTTTTTTTGCTTGTTGCACTCTTGGCAGTGAAGACTTTTTAAACAGGGATTGCGCTGCATTGACTGAAGGTTTGGCATGGTGCAACAACATTTAGTTTGTCTATACTAGTTTGTATATATATATATATATATATATATATATATATATATATATATATATATATATATATATATATATATACATATATATATACATATATATATATATATATATATACATATATATATATACATATATATATATATACATATATATATATATATATACTATATATATATATATATATATATATATATATATATATATATATATATATATATATATATATATATATATATATATATATATATATATATATATATATAGAACCCTTAGATGTTGTCCGAAAGTTTTTTCGATATTTTGTTGACAAAAAGTAAAAATTAAAATGCAAGACCGGAAATTTTTTTTTTCTAATAATGCCTGCCCCAACCAAACCCTCAGTCGATGTAGCAGCACTCCCTTGCGGGTCAGGCTATTTGTCAGTCGATGTAGCAGCACTCCCTTGCGAGTCAGGCTATTTGTCAGTCGATGTAGCAGCACTCCCTTGCGAGTCAGGCTATTTGTCAGTCGATGTAGCAGCACTCCCTTGCGAGTCAGGCTATAAGATAGTCGATGTAGCAACACTCCGCGCATGATTTACAGTAAAAAAAATAAAAATAAAAACATTTTATTAAAAAAAATAAAAATAAAAACATTTTATTAAAAAAAATAAAAATAAAAACATTGTTTATATTGTTAAAAACATTCAAAATGTTATAAAGACATTCAGAATGTTTTTAAAAACATTCTGGTCAATTAAATTTGCGTTTTTGTGGTTTTTTTAAAAAACGATTAATTTGTAATTAAATTAATGGTTTTTACTTTCGTCCAACACGGAAATGTTGGACGAAAGTCAAAAGTAATTAAAAGTGACGTATGTGTTGGCGTAAGAATCACTTTTTTCCTTCCGCTCTTCCTAAAGCCAACAAACTATAGAACTATATATATATATATATATATATATATATATATATATATATATATATATATATATATATATATATATATATATATATATATATATATATATATATATATATATATACGTAAGCAATTTTGGTTAAGCAACTTTTTATCATTTTTTAACTTTTAAATTATTATATAAGTGGTAAGATAAAAGAAGTAAATAATTTTTAAAAAAAGCACATTAGCTTTTGAATGATGTAATTTTTGTAAAAAAATTTGTTACAAAAGTTTGAATGACAATTATGTTAGAAATAAGCGCTATTTACTAATGAAAAAAACGAAAATAAAACTAAAAATTTATTTTCATTTTGATTTGATTTTATTGTAATGATTGATTTTTTTGCTGGAAAAACGCTTTTACTTTAAGCTTGAAGCAAAGATAAAATAATTCCAATAAAAAATATATGATTTAATTTAAAACTAATTTAACAAAAATATATAATTTTATTCAGATAAAAAAAAATATATATAATTTAATTAAGATTTAAAAATATATAATTTAATTTTGATTTTAAAAATATATTTAAGATTATTAAAATTAAAGTTAATGCTTGGGTTTAACTTAACTCAAATTTATTAAAAATATTACTAAATATTGTTCAATATTTAGTTTTTAATTGCTCTTAAAAAAAAAAGCTCATTTTTATTGCAATGGTTTTTTTGGTTTTCCTTCCTAAACATTTTTTTTACTCTTTTTTACTATAATTAAATTTTAAATAAATGACTCCATCAAAAATTAGCACTAAACGTGAGTTAAATTTTGTTTTTATAACGCGAGTTATATCTCAGCAATTATTTTTAATAAACAATATATACAGCAATATAATTTTAATAAATGTTATTTGGAAAAATAATCTTTGCTTTCACACATAGATCATCCAGACCATATTTTTAAAACCCGGAAAATTATTTGTGTAAGTTATCCAGAAAAAATCAGGATTATACTTTTCTCCTAATTTTGCTTTAAGCTGAGTTGTTTCTAATTTTTTCTTAAACTTTTCTTAGTTTTGTATAAAACGCTAAACACAAATATATTACAAAATTTTATACCTAAACTTGTATGTATGAAAAACATTTTAGATATCCGGAAAAAATAAAAGTTAAGAAAAATATCCGGAATTCCGGAAATATCCAAAAAAAGATAATCCCTGTTCACAACAAGATTGTTAATAAAATAATAAACTTTTAATAAAATAAATAAATTTACTTAATTTTTTCATTTGTTACTCGCTAATTTTTTTAAATAATAAATTATTTGTAGTTGCAAAGCCGCAATTAGAAATTTAAAAAATAATCATTTAAAAATTCAAAAATTTAACATATTTTAATTCATTTATGCCAATGTCAAGAAAGAAATTTGTTAATAGCAAACATTTTTTTAAATGTAAAATTAAATTTAATTATTTAATATTAAAAATAAATTAAAATAAACATTCACTGAAAAGTAATAATAAAAAAGAAGTAATAACATAATAACATTTTTAACTCATTTTGCGGTAATTAATATTATTGCAGTAATTTAAAAATGCCTTTAAAATATATAAAAATAAAGAGAATTTTATGACGTCAAATTCACAATAGGCAATTGCGTTAAGCATTTTTAATTTAAAACAAGGCCTCTCTTTCTCTCTCTATATATATGTGTGTGTGTGTGTGCGTGTGTGTGTGTGTGTGTGCGTGTGTGTGTGCATGCGTGTGTGTGTGTCTGTGTGTGTGTCTGTGTGTGTACACATAAGTTATGGTAAAACTATTGATAAAACATATTTACTTAACACTCTACTTAATAATATAAAACTTACAACTGTAAGTAATCAATGAATTGATTTTGATTGAGCCTGTTCCTATAATAACAAAAATAGCTAAATACTTGTTGAAAATATTAAAAATTAAATAAAAATTTGTCTTACTTAATTTCTGATAGTATCATGTGATAAATAATACAGACTGCATTCTAAATCAATGAATTTTTTAAATGTATTAATTAAGAAAGAAATCATGATATTTTCAATAACAAAACAATAAAATATTTTTATTTTAATATTACAAATGCCAAGAGTCCAATTCAGATGCCTCTTTAGTAAAAACAATCCATTTATTAAAGAAAAATTAAATATTTTTAAATTTAAGAACATTAAATAACTATATTTTATTACCTTTTGATTTTTAAAGAATTTATCTAACTTAATACAAATTTTAAGGATTTAAAAATACCCAAAAATTACATTCTTTAACAAAACCAAATACTTAAATCGAATTTAAAAAATAAATAAACCAAATATATTGATCAATTTAATATCTATGTAGTATTTCGCTCTAACTATTAAAAAAAACACAATAAAAAATGCATTATTTTGATAGGAATTAATAAACATTCTTTAAACTATGATTAAAAAAAAAACATAAATATTTCCACTAGGTCCGTCGCGAATTCTCGTTTGTCGTTGCTCCGGACAATGAGTTTTAAAAATAGTAAATACATTTATTAAATTCTTAAGTGCATTCAGAGTTAAAAGTAATATTATTTATAGTTATAATAAAATTAAAAGAGAATATAAACAAATAGTTTTTTTATATTTTATTTCAAAAATTATTTAAGTGAATTCAAAATTTCTGAAAAAATAATCAAAATTGATTTGTTCGAATGCTTTTTGGGACAACATAACTTCTCCTAAGGCGTTTGGTACATAACTCTCTCACAACATAAATCTCCTAAGGCATTTGGTAGCATTGGATACCGGCCCGTTTTTACCTATGTCCATCGTAGGTCCGAGTAAATTGATTTTGAGAAAACAACAAAAAGCTGAACTACTCAATAGTTTTGCATCAGTAGAAACTGATATTTTTTGTTTTTCACTGTTTATAGCCTGTCTATCCATCATCTATAAAAAGTGATGTGCTTCTAAGATTCTAAAAACCAGCTCGCACATACTAACACCACTTCCCTTCACCCGAGTGAACTTTTCTTTTATAAAAGTGTTTAACTTATGTATTACAAATTTCAAAATAACTTGAGAAAAAAATTCTTAATCATATTATGATTAGCATTAGGTGGAATTGTTGTGGTGAGTCGTACTCTGTTATCATCAGCTAAATGCACGAGAAAGCACGAGTTACCCGTCACCTGCAAACAAACCATTTTGTTCCCAAATCTTGTCTTGTTTTTAACATTTCTATTCCTAAATCATGGGAAATGTAAAAAAGAATAGAAAATTCTTTCTGAATTTTGATTGATTAGTGAAATATTGCCTACATTTTTTTGCCTAATGTTATGTATGGAATCATCCAAAGCAAGTTGTAATCTATTCAAATAGTGTCTACGAGTTTTTTTTTCTTATACGTAAGGCATCAGAGAATTAGCATTTAGTTCAGACCAGAAAACTGGGTTATTCATAAAGAAATTTCCGTGGCTTTTTAGAGTTACTAGTTAAAACGACCCGTTTTTAGCTAAACATAAAAACACTGACGTAAAAGTAGCACTTTCTACCTATCAGCTAAATTTGCAAATTTTTACAAACAATAAAGTTATATATTGGTTTATATTTTTACTTGATGCCCTTTGAAATTGCTTTAAAAAGAGCACTTAAAAACTTTAAAACAATATTTTTTTTGTATTGGAAAGTTATTGAAGCTAAAATTAAAATACTTTTAAAACTTAAATTGAAATTAAAACACTTTTAAATTCAAACTGCTTTGCATGACACTTTAAGTTATTGATGTTTTAAGAACAAACCCTAGGATTAAATGAATCAACTAGTGTATGTGCAATAATATTTATGAATATTAAGCAAATAATATTCGTGAATAAAGCCTTAACTATAAATTTAAAAAATAAACTTTGACGTTAAAAAGTTATGCTTAATCTAATAAGTGTATTTTGAAATTAGCCAAAGAAAAAAAAGTTGTAGAAACTATGAAACAAAAAGAAAATTAAAAAAACACACAAATTTTTGAGTTAAAAATACTTAATTACTACAAAATTTACAAATATCTAAAAGGCTTCTTTTTCTAGTTATCAAAATATACATATACAAAAATATATTTTTGGGGCTCAAAAACTCTTTATGCAAGCCCTAGTTTGCTAGTTTTTTTTTTGTTTTTTTTTGAATTACTACTTATGTGTGCCGCTTTTGATATATTTGTTGCTATATTTATGTATTTCCTCAGGTGAATGCCAAGTTTTAAAAATACATTAAAATTCCAGTTGCTTTTTCATTAAGTTTTAAAATAGATTCTAAAATGCTAAAATCAAGTTCGTTTTACCAATATAAGTTTGACCCTGACCTACATAAGTTTGCTTCTGGCACTTTTTCTATATTAGATTGTTTATCAATACATTATTGTTTTGCGCTCCGCAAAAATAATGAATTAAGTCAACAAAGATAGGTTTTATCAATTTGCGTATAATGAAAGCTATGTTCAACTTTACTTTTACCTGTTTTGACCTGTAACATGGTCTGTATGTCATATTCATCAACTTGTAACACTCCTCAGACAAAGCCTATGTGATAAATATCTACCCGAACACGTTTTTTCACAACACACATATTTTCACAGTTTTGTTGAATGGCTATTTCATGGCTTTGAAATGTGTTTACAACTTCATCAGAGTCTACTTTTTCCCACTATACTTGTCAAAAAAGGTCATCTATCATTCAATACTTTTTTTCTGAAATCTTCTAGAGCGTGTAGATATTTAATATAGAAAAATCTTGCCTTAGTCTTTTCGCATATGGCTTATGCTTGGTCCGTGTTTTGCGATATCTCTTGCTTTAGAAATTAATAAATGTGTAGTTTAGAATTGTTAGTATTTTTAGAGGATTTACATACAATATTTTATATTCCTATATTTAAAATATTTTTATTACTCGCGTATAGAGAACGTTGTTTTAATTTTTTAATTTGAAAAACGGATTTTTTTTCTTTGAGTTAAAAAATGCTTGCTAAAATTAAAATCTTTAATCAAAGTGCGCTCCAGTGCCACTATCCCTATATCAGTTGATGTATGTGCACTTCTCTGCGCTTGTTCCTATATCAGTTGATATATGTGTGCCGCACTGCGCCTATCTCTATATCAGTCGAAGAATGTATGTACAGTACTCTGCGCCTAGGGTCAGGGCTGTACCGAAGAGATCTTAAAGAAAAAAGTGTGACGTATCTGTTTTTTGTCGACTAAGGTCTAGAAAATTTTTTGCCGAGATCTTAAAATATATATATATATATATATATATATATATATATATATATATATATATATATATATATATATATATATATATATATATATATATATATATATATATATATATATATATATATATATATATATATATATATGTATATATATATATATTCCGACTGCCGACAACAGATCCAATTTTGACGACTTCAGTGTCCGAATTTGCCGACTAACTTTTAAATATAGTTTTCGTTGGGGGGTGCGCCCACCCACCCCTCGGGACAGTCCTGACTGTAGGTAGTATGAGCATCTTAATAATATGAGCGTATTAAAAGATTTCTTAGATGAGAGCAGTAAAGTTTATGTTGCTTTGATTTTTTTTTTAAAAATTTTTAAAAAGTTAAGCATGCATATATTAATTGTAAATAAAGTTTGCCTGCATTTCTTTGGATCTCTGACTAATATAAAGCATTATAATAGTCATATAAAATTTTTAAACCCTTCAAATTGAGGGGGTTTAAACATTCCATGTTATAATTTTTAAACGCTAAGAGATAATACTTTAAACTTAAAGTTTATTGATGAACATAAGTCTAGTTGAGAATAGTACAAAAATAATTTTATTAATTTTTTGCCCCTCAAATTTGGGGTGAAGGGAGGATAAAGTTAAAGGGCTTTTACGTTCCCAGCCTCTAATCATTGCAATTTTTTGGAAAGCATCATTATATAAAATAAGTATAAAGACATTTAGTAAAATAATATTTTAAACCTCCATATATATATATATATATATATATATATATATATATATATATATATATATATATATATATATATATATATATATATATATATATATATATATATATATATATATATATATATATATGTATATATATATATGTTTTGATATGAACCTGGCAAAGGTTGTGATGTTATTTAATGAAGATCAACAAAATTACAGTAACACTAACCAAGACCAAATCAAAGCGGCATTACATTCTGTATTATTTAAAATGAAGAAATACTGGAACTTGTGTCATCGAAAAACAAAACAATTAATGAAAAAGTAACTTAGATTTGTACTATTTTTATATTGCGGTGCTTGCATGCGCATTTCTTCAATAAAATTTTTGTCTCAAATTGACCTTATTATTACCAAGAAACCTGGTTGCTATGCAAATAAGGCTTCCATAACGACCATATAACAAAAATATTACCTATATAAAAAGCACAGACCTCATATTAGTACACATACCAAATTTGGTGAACATATGACTAATAGGCAAAAAGTAATGAACTTTGTTCGCAATTCAATTAACTTTGCCCCACATAATGACCTATGCATTAATGAAACAGATTGTGAGTCATTATGCATTGAAATTGTTAACAAAACCACAAAAAACATAATAATTAACTCTACTTATAGGAAACCAGCTGGAAATTTAAAAGTGTTTAAAACTCTTTTAAACAGATTCTTAACTAAAGTCTATAAAGAAGGAAAGCATGTATACATAGTAGGGGATATCAATTTGGACTTGATGAGACATGCTTCAAATAACGTTAAATATTTTATAGATACTCTTCTTCAACATAATGTTATTCCAACAATACAGAAGCTAACCAGAATAACTAAAAATTTGTCTACATTACTAGATAATAAAAACCCTATTTATACTGGTATAATTAAAACAGACTTATCAGATCATTTTGCTACTTTTCTAATTACTAAAAATATTACAATTAACAATAAGCCTTAAAAAACTATTATATACAAGAGGTAGACCAATGAAAACTCCTAACAAGAATTCCAGGATATTTTAAAATATAAGATTGGTTGGGATCTTATACTGAAATCAAGTGAGGCAAACAATGCCTAAGAACTATTTCTTCATTATTTTTGTAATCAGTATGAAAATGTATTTCCTGAGAAAAAAAATTGTTATAAATACTAAGTCACTCCTACGTCCTTGGATGTCTAAGGGCCTACTAAAATCCTCGAAGAAAAAAAAAAAAAGTTTTATGAAAAGTTCTCAAAAAACAAAACTTATAAAAATAAAACAAACAATAAATATTATAAAAATATATTTGAAAAAACTAAAAAAAACGCCAAAAAACTTTATTACTCAAACACTAAAAAAACGTGGAAGGTAATTATAGAAATTATTGGCAATTCAAAAAATTATGAAAAAAATAATCTGCCAAAAGCAGCTTCTTGAGCAGCTTCTTTCTTAATATTGGGCCTATCTTAGTTGAAAAAAAATCTGTTCTTCTTCATATGATTTATATTTAAAAATCTATGATAAAGTAATGGATGAATCTAAATTAGATATTTATAAGTTGTGATCTGCTCTAGATAGTCTTAAAAACAACACTAGTGCAGGTTGTGATCAAAATAGCGTGCATTTTGTAAAATCAGTTTTTAATATTATAGAATCCTCTCTATATCACATTTTTGATCTTTTTATTAAATCAGGTATTGTTCCAGAAAAACTAAAAATTGCACGAGTCTCACCTATTTTTAAAGCTGGTGATAATACAAATACTTCAAATTACAGACCAATATCGGTTCTGCCATGCTTTTCTAAGTTACTCGAACGCATAATGTATAATAGGCTTAACGGCTACTTAACGGTAAACAACATGTTGTTCAACAAGCAATTTGGTTTTAAAAAAAATCACTCAACCAATCACGCTTTGATCGAGCAAGTAACCCATGTAACAAATGCCTTCAATGATGGTTGTTTGACATTAGGAGTTTTTATTGATCTGTCTAAAGCCTTTGACACCGTCAACGATGTTATTCTTCTTAAAAAACTTGAACATCATGGAATAAAAAACAATAACTTACTCTGGTTTAAAAAATATTTATCAAGCAGAAAACAGTTTATACAATATGAAACAGGTAAAACGTCCAAAAATATATTGACATGCGGAATTCCTCAAGGCTCGATTTTAGGACCGCTATTATTTTCACTTTATATAAATGATTTATCTTTTACATCAAACTTATTAAATTTTATTTTATTTGCTGAAGACTCCAGCCTGTTTTATTTACATAGGGATATTAAAACGTATTTTACGCTATTCAGTATCGGGGAACTTTTTTATGGAAAAGTTTTAAACAGATTGTTCTTAATAAAAAACAAACGCTTCTGCATTTCAATACTAATTTAAAATATCATTTAGTAAATATGGAATTTAAAATTCTAAATATTGCCAGTCTTTTTTAGAAGTTATCAAAATAAATTTATAATGATACATTAACTTAAACAACTTTAACATGTTAACTACCAAAAAACTAAAAATAAGAAGAAAACCAACTATTATCATTAAGAATTTCAATGTCTTTATCACACTTCTTTAAAAATGTTTACTTTTGAATATTTAGTCTTGAAGTTTAAAAAGTTTTATCTTTTTTTGTTTCATTTAATCTAAACATGCAGTATCTTTTTGTAAATTATCTTATATTTATTTGATTTTTGACACTTTTATGCATTTTATATTGTAGTGGATGGAATTTTATTCATTTTATTATAAAAACGACAATATGTTTATATATGTATGTGTGTATGTGTTATGTGCGTATGTGTGTATGTATATACACATATATATTTATACATTTTATATCTTTCTTAAGTAAGTTTATTTTTAATTTTTTAGTGCGTTTTTCTTTCTTAATTTCCTATACTTGATGTTTTGTAAAGATTTTTTAATATTTTACGGACTTGTAAAATACGATTGCAATGGGGCTCGGTGATAAGGCTAATTGATGCCTTCTTCTTGCTCCAGCCATTTCCTTTTGTTATATTTGTACGCTGTATATATTCTTAACGGCGAAATAAATGAAATTACTACTACTTGCTTCAAAAATCGGTATTCTGACCCAAGGTGCGGCGGTCATATTGGCTTTAAAAAACTCCGAAAAGCTTTTTTAAAGAAATGCGAATATTTATCAAAACTTGATCTAAAACGTCCGTTCGTAAGTCTTTTTTTTGAAAAATAGCCAAATATTTTAAACTCTAACATTAAATTAGGGTTACAAATACATTGTTAATTATATTTTTTGAATCAAAAAACAAAGTTTAAACATTTTTCATTCGTTTTTTTAATATAGTTTGCTCGTTAAAAGTTATAAAGATATTGAAATTCGCTGTATTTAAAAAACTGTTCTTTTTCTTGAAGGAATCAGCTTGATGGACAACGTGACGACTCGCTTAAGTATCAATACAGTTACTTAGAAAGACAGCTTTTAAGTGGATCTCAAATTCCAGTTTACAACTATATGTCTAAATTAGAGTTATATAGTAGTTTTAAGCAAAATAATCATCAAAATGTCTGTTTTTAAAAGAAATACAAATACGACATCACTAAAAAGAAGATATATGTTGTAAACTAGATTTGTAGATTTATATATTAGAAATCCATGCGGGAATTTTCAGATCATATGATTTATCATGGATGAAGGCTGTCTAAGAGTTTGTTTCTTGGTTATTTTTTCAATTAAAAAGATGACTCAAAAACCATTATGGATTTTTTAAATATGTTATTGTCGGTGTTATGTTATTAATTGATGTGTAAAAATTTAAATTTTAATATTAAAATTTTTACGCATCAATTTTATATATCATGCGTTTGGTAGGATAGAATATGTGGAATATGTAGTTATGTTAATAATTTTTAAGTTAAACTTTTTTTAAATCTGGAAAATTTTAGTTCACGATATAGTATTAAAAAAAAATTAAAAGCAACTGAACGTTTGCGCAAACAACAACGTTAAAATATAGCTATCTGTTTTAAAATCCAGCAAAAATACGACTACACAAAATAAAATCCTAGAGAGATTTATAAGTCCCCTGGCTGGTCCTGTGCTCCCTTATTGGCTCCCCTGCCCCCTCCGAGAATAAACCGCAAGATAACTAGTAAAATGCTTTGTTTAAACCATGGATGCAATGTCCCATCAATTTTTAGGGACTGCGTGACTCCAGACTCCAAGGTCAAAAAAAGGGGACTCCTTGGACTCTTGAATTTTTTTTTTTGTCTAAACCGGAGTTTTTACGGATGAAAAAATCCCTATTTAAAGTTTCTATCATTCTGTAAAAAATAACTATTTATTATTGGTTACATAGATTTGCTGAAAAATTACCTATTTCTTTTTGGTTATTTACTAATACTGCTCATATAGTTTAGATTAGCGGATTTGAGCACCTTAGTAATATTAGCATACTTAAAGATTTCTAAGATCTAAGCAGTGAAGTTAAAGTTGCTTTGTATTTTTTGAATCGACTTTATGTGGTGATAACAGATATCAGTACAATTAGCGTAAATTTATATGCAGTAATTAGTGGCTATCATCTAATTAAAATGCTATTAAATTTTTCGCGTAGTTAAAATAATATCATTACGCATGAATAAATTTGTGGCGCGAAATTTTGGTGCTAAAATAATGAAATTATTTTTTTCATAAAGAAAAATATGTAAGCTAAAAATCCAATCCATTTTTGTTTGAAAAATAACACAAAGAAACAGTTTTGACTTTTCTTAAAAGATGCCATTTTTGTGTAATATGAGCATGCTCAAAGTACCCAGTGTTTTTCATTGAAACTAGGGGAGAGTTGCCTTAATTGGAACACTTTAGGAAAAAATATTTATTAACCAAAAATGGCTTAACTATGAAAACATTTATGAATTAAATAATATAGATATACAACCCTACTATGCTTTTATTAATGATTCGACTCTATTGATCGCACCCTTATTGGATATAAACTTTGATTTTTCAAGGCACCATTTTGTTCCAATAAAGGCAACTGGTCTCCTTAAATGGAACACATATATTCTTTAATTAGAACAGTTCTAATATTTGAATAAATTACAGCTATAAAACTTATGGCTCAAAGGAAAAATTAATTGATTAGCTTTTTAATAAAAGATATTTAAAAGATATAATAACAAATAAAAATTACAACAAATATTTAATCCTTTTTTCGCAATTCATAAGTCTTTTTTTCTTGCAGCTTCTGCACTTGGGATGGTAGTGGTGATATGTGGTGTGCTGTGGTGGCAATGGTGATTTTATTTGATGTGCTCAATTTCATTTGGTCCATGGTGATTGAGTCAAGTGCTACTTTGCTGTCCTGTGGTTTTTGCAATAGTTTGGCAGTTATTGGATTTAGTGTGAGCTTTTTTTTTGTAGATTTTTTAATTTGTTTGGAAGCTATTTGATTTAGTGTGTGCTTTTGATTTCTTGGTGTAATTTCTAGAGCACGTCTATATGGGGAGCTTGTAAGATCAGCCGCCTGAGTTGTTCGTGATCTTCTTTTTTTGTTTTTTACTTCAAGTGAAACCACTGGCAAAAGTTGAAACTGAAACATGACATTTTAATTTTTTTTCACTTGATTTATCTGTAGATAGTTTTGTCATCCCATCTATACTTTCAGATGACTGAAGATTGTTTGAAGGACCAACATCAGTAAATGAAGAGGCTGTAAAATCAGAATCAGTGAATACATTTATGTCCATTTATGTCAATGATGCTCCCTGACTATATGCGTCACCAAATAATTCTGCAACTTGCCAAGTTGTTACTGGTTGTGATATATGTGACCGCATCCATTTTCGCATAGCTTCATCATAGTATGTACCAAGTGGTCCAAAGAACGCAACGTCTAATGGTTGCAGTCTGTGTGTAGTATGGGGAGGTAGTGATACCATTCGCACTCCAGCATTTCGTGCTAGATATATCACTGCCAAATTTTTTGAATGTGTAACATGACCATCAAGTATCAACAAAACTTTTGATTGTTTTAAAGGTTTAACAACTTTAATGAAATGATTGAGCCAATCTAAAAAACCTTCATTTGACATCCATCCTTTCTCTTGAGTACTAAATACAGTTCCTGGAGGTGCACCATTTGTTATTTCTGGCTTCATTCTTTTGCGTTTATATATTAATATTGGTGGAACATAAAATCCTGCTGCAGATACACAAACTACAGCTGTTACTGAATTTCCTTGTTCACTAATAGTCATAATTCCAACTCGTTTTTTGCCCCTTGCACTAATAATTTTTATCTGACCATCTTGTACTGTTGATAAACTAGTTTCATCCATATTATAAAGTCTGTCTGAAGTTAACTTTTCTTCCATGTATAACTTTGAAAGTAAATTAAAGAAAGATTGCACTCGCTCTTTATTAAAACCTTGTGCACGTGCAATTGATGTTGATTCAGGCCCACGAAGCGACAGTTGTGGGTGCCTTTGCATAAATGCATATTACCACTTTTTTCCTGCTATTCATGTTTGTTTGTTAAAATTATGTGTGATGTTGTTAGCTTCCGCAATATCAAATGCTAGACGACGAAGATCATCAATCATTAATCCAAAGTACATCGATTCTAATAATAAACAGTGATCAGCTAGTTCTGTTTCAATTTCATTAGGTAAGGTGGTAAGTCGACCATGAAATTTCACATTTGCAACAGCAACTTTGTTTTTTTCATTTATATGCCTTGACAAAGTTGCTTTTGGAATACAAAATTCAAAAGCGGCTTCATTTAAGCTGATTTCTCCTTGTTTTATTGCTTCAACAGCCTTTTTCAAGTTTTCTACTTTCCATTTTCCATATTTTCGTGGTGTTTGCATCTAAAATAAAAGCAAATTACTATGAAGATACATAAGGAGAGTTTTATAATCTTATTACAGGCTTATTTTTTCATATATTTATTTGTTATTCATATATGATTAAGTTAATTATATACTCATTATATAATCATTATTTTTCATCAGTTTTGTTTAGTTAATCATTAACTATATAAATCAAAATCTATATAAACTATATAAAGTTTGCAACTTTATATATTAACTTCTATATACAGTAAAAAACTTATGCTGGGTATATTCTTGCGGCGAAAAAACCACGTGATCATGCGTAATTAAAAAATAAAAATATCTACCATTATGATATGGGGGCAAACAAACGCGTTGATTTTAGTACAACACTACATAATCGCTTTGAAAATGTCTTATGATCAATTAATCAGTCAATCATTTATTTCACTTTATAAAATAAATTTAATACAAAGCTAGGATCAGTCACAAACAGTTATGTAACTGACAAAAACGTGACGACCTACAAATATTAACCGTAAATTTGAAAAAGTATATAAACTAAATAGTAAATTAATAACAATAATAATAAAATTAATAATAATCATTGTAATAATAACAGTAGTAATAACAATAATAATTATAATAATAACAGTAGTAATTTAAAATAGTAACATAAATAAAAATAATAATGTCAATTATAGAGATAATAATATAACTTAAACAATAACAAGAGCATTGAAGTGGTCGTTAAGGAAAAGTACTATAAATAATACCATATAAACTATACCTACATTTATAGATTCAGTCACTCTCAAACACACAAACAAAGACACACACATATACATATATATACATGCACATATATATACATATATATATATATATATATATATATATATATATATATATATATATATATATATACATACATATATACAAATATATATATACATACATATATACACATATATATATACATACATACATACACATATACACACATACGCATATATACATACATACATATACACATACATACATACATTCATACATACATACATACATACATACATACATACATACATACATACATACATACATACATACATACATACATACATACATACATACATACATACATACATACATACATACATACATACATACATACATACATACATACACATATATACACATACACACAATACATACATGTGCACAATCAAACATATGGATATATGTAAATAAACACAAATAAATAAGTAAACACATTATACGTGCACACACACATACACACAATGCACACTCAGGTTCATACAAATGTGCGTATATATGGAACAGAAGTGTAAGGAGTAGAAGAAGAGATAACTGAATAGGTTTAAAATAAGAGAAAACTAAAAGCTGTTATATTTTAGAAAAATAGACAGAGTTAATTAAAGATATAAGATAGTGATAATGCTGATCAGCTGGCAACATATTAAAACTCAAGTTCGGATGACTTTTAACATTGGTTAAACAATCAAAAACACAGCATCCTATCACCATTTTTAAGCGCAATGTTTGCCCCCATATCATAATGGTAGCCGTTTAGTTAGTTAAAGTGACGTCACGTTCGCCGCAAGGATACTTTATGTTGTCTTACAAGTTTATCCGTTAAATAGAAATGTATAACTTTTGTAAAACTTTTTTACTAAAATTTTATTTTTTACTAAAAAATAAAATGATTTGTTAATTAAAGTATACGATGTTTACAATCAACTTTATATCCTTAGACTATGACTAGACTTTAGACTATGAAAAAAATTTTGTGAAAAATCATTTCATACTTTAAAGCAAGACTAAATACCAATTCCAAAAAAGCAACAAATGTCTAACAATAATACTATGCAGTGGCGGATCCAGCATTTTTTGGTCTTTGAGATAGACATGGAGCAAACTCCATACATTTATCTGTTTATACTTATGTCAAATAAGGATGCTTTGCAAAAAATCGCGATGATTGGAGGCTGGGAACAAAAAAGCCCCAATTTTTGTGCCCCCCCTGCCCCAAACGTGAGAGCAACAAGTTGATAAAATATTTTTTGTACTGTTTTTAACTAGACTAATATTCATCGACAAATTTTAAATTTCATAGTAAAATATTTTAGCTTTTAAAAGTTATGACCATATAAAGTTTAAACCATTTGAGGGGGTTATAAATTTTATATAGTCATTATTTTTGAACACTAAAAGATAATACTATGAAACTTAAAATTTATCGATGAATATAAGTCTAGTTGAGAACAGTACAAAAAATATTTTATCAACTTGTTGCTCTCACGTTCAGGGCAGGGGGGGCACAAAATTTGGGGTTTTTTTGTTCCCAGCCTCCAATCATCGCAATTTTTTGCAAAGCATCCTTATTTGACATAAGTATAAACATATAAACATTTTGGTGTTTGCTCCATATCTGGAAGTTAGCTATCTCAAAGACTAAAAAAAGCTGGATCCGCCTCTGCTATGTCTATAAAAGAAATTCGCTTTAAAAAATATTATACAGTCGGACTAATGAAATTTTCTGATAATTCGGACGTCAAGTAGCGTGTTATGAGATGACATCGTTTCAATTACGGCAACTTTTGAAGTTCCATTTTGGGCAACATAGGACCATGGTGTTGTAGCAAAATATTTACATACAAGTAACAACTTACGATATAAGCTCTTAATATCACATAGACTTGAAACCCTTAAAATTTAAAATTTTAAAAAAATTATCATCAAACTCAATATCGTTAAGCTTCTGTAATCGTTTAAATGCAACGATAAAATTAGATCGCAAAAATTTTTTTCTTTAAAAAAAAGTAATTTTATTCACATACGTGCAGTTTTTAAGTTTAAATACTAGAAGTTTCAAAAAATAAAGAAAATTATTTTCTTTACAAGAAAAAATATTCATGAAAGTAGAATAAGTTCCAGTTTCTAAATAAAGCTAAGTGTTCCAATTAAGGAGCTGTTCCAATTTCGGCAACTCTCCCCTACTTAGTTTAAAGTCCTAAAAAAGCAGTGGTTTTAATTGCTTTTTGAATAAAAGCAAAGCATAGTATAAAATTGTAATATTTTATTAATACTAAATGCTCATATTACCAAGTGGTCTCGGTAATATGTGCATTTTAGCTACTTTTTTAAAACCTCTGTGTTTTTAAGAAAAAATTTCGGTTGCCCAAATATCTAAACGGATCATGAGAAGAGATCCCTAAAAATTGTTTACTCGCAAAAATTTTGGATCCAGCATAATTATTTTTAAAGATATTCCAATTTTTGCTTAAGGGGCTCATATCACTCTTTCATATTTTCATATCACTCACTACTTTTAAAGCAGCTCAAAATTTTGTTTCAATTGTACAAAGTTGGTTCTGCACATCTTCTTCTGAAAAATTCCCTTCTTTTTCCTTTTGGCACAGTAAAAACAAGTTAGGTCTTCGTTTTTTTACTGACAAGACATGCGCCTCATTTTCAGAATCTGAATCAAACACACAAACAGCAGAAAAGTTGATTGATATTACTTTGATCTTTTTTTCAAATTGGATACTCATTTTTATTTTTCAGTTGAATTAGTTTGTATTTTATCTTCCAAAGGCATCAGATGCAGTTATTTAAAGAAATTTGTAATTTTGAATATGCGTAATATTTATATTCATAGGATACGCTTAGGATTCTATAGGATACGTTTATTTAATATATACTTATATAAATAAAGTGGTAATAATATTATAACTATAATAAATTATAATAATAAGAAAAAATTGTCAGCATCCAACCGTGTCGAATATCTATGTAAACCGCTGCGAGAAAAAGTGAGATTTCTCGTAAGGTAATTTCCCGATTCATCACTCCCTTCTTTCGCTAAATCATAGTCTTTGCCATCAAGTTTACATCATATTGAGTTCCAGTCAAAGAGAAACTCACCTGCACTGATATTCTCGCGCTGAATGCGAATAGTGAGATCGCGAACCATCTCCAATAAATCTCGTAGTTCTTCCCAGATGCCCCAAAAATATGGCTGAACATAAAACTCTTTAGGAGCTCCTTTTAGTGTGTTCAGTTTTTTGATAATTGGTTGAATCTGAAAAAATAAAATATTTTATGAAAGGTATGTCTATGTATTTTTTAATTATGTTAAAAAAACATTTTAGAAGCGGTTATTTCTATATTAAAAAAGGACTGTCGCAAAGGCATTTCAAAAAATCAGTAGGGAATGAATTTGTGGAATCATCATGCAGAATCAACATTGAATTAATTTGGATATTTAAACAAAAAGAGCAAAAAAAAAATCTCTATTTATATATACTAAGTAAACTAAATCGTTTAAATAGCAATTTGTTAACTTACCTTGATAAACCTTTCATTCATGTTAAACTGGCTCAACCAACCTGATCTAAAATAAGAATTAAGTTTGGGGATTGATCCCTGAAGTGGTCAACCCACTTAGAATTTCTTGCAACTTTTACATCTTCTCTTTCACTACTAATTAAATTCTTTATCGTGGACTTCTTTAACGCATCATTGAGTGCCAGCTGTAGAGTGTGGATAGCACATCTTTGAAAGTGAATTATATTCATTCTTCAAGCAACTTCAGCAGCCAAGACTGTTACAACATTGTCCTTGGTAGAGAGGCCATCCTCGTCTAACTCATCTAATGCAAATTGAAAATCGACTTTCTCTTCGTCGATATCCTCCATTGCGTTGCTGCTGAAGCCACGCACCAACTTTATGTTTACCTAACATATTTTGCATTTTAAAAAATATTTTATGAAAATTCAAATTAAATAATATTTTTAATTTAAATGAAAAAAAGATAGAATTACTTCAATTTCAAGTTTTTAAAAGATTTTTTTTAATTATAAACTCACAGCTGCGTTGTCCGAACTAGGACCTAAAACGTTAGCTTAATCGATTTCAAACTTACCTAAACATTTTTCAATAATCTTTGTGTAGTTTGCCGTTTATTTTCCTTTTGTATTAACGGTGCTAAGGTTAACAACAATAACTTCATCATCTATTGAGTATTGGGCATTAATACCAAGGTAGTGACGCATATGACTTGTTGTCGAATCGACTTTAAAATAGATCAATAGTTTTGATATTACATCTTTAATTTCTTTGCAATGCTTTATGGCAAGGTCGGAATGGCAAAATTGAGAACTCTCATATTGTCTCTGTTAAGTGTAAATGCGAACTGTGAAGCCACTTTTCTGCAAAGTTTTTGTATGGGTTCGCGATCGAATGCCTGAAAAAAAAACATTTCAGAATAAATAGACAAACAATTTTGATAAAATATGTTTTTTCTTTTTTAAGATTATTATTTAAGCAACAAAGAAATTTTGAAAACATTTACAAAATTAAATCAAATAGCAAAGTACAAAAAAAAAGTTAAAAACAAAAAGTCTCGGAAATTGAATAACATAAATCTAAGTCTTTTAATAAATCTTAACTTGGAATGAAAGTCCTTCAATTAAAACCAGTTCATTTAACACTTTTAAAAACTCGTCCGCCGTTCAATTTAAATTAACTTGCTGTGGTGGAAAACACTTCAATATAGACTGCCGCGAATTACTTTGATTGCTAGTAAATTTCTTCCTTTTCTTGTCGTCTTCTTTCTTATTCTCTAGTGTTTTTTTTTTCTATATTTTTAAAAAGATCAATGTGTTTTCTCGATAAATGTCGAATAAGGTTGCTCAAGCGAGCTTTTTTGGCACACACGATTTCTTCACCACACAATTCGCTCCCTTTACTTTTTTCTGTTACCATACATTAAAGCTGTAAACTTTAACGCCATCCAAAATTTTTTTAGCACGTAAAAAATGTTTGTATACAATATCTGTTCCTTGATTTATAGTCATTACATAATGAGATTGGCAATTCCAAATATAAAGCAAGACAGTTGTTATTTGCAGTTGATTATAAACGTATAAAGTATTTGCTTTTTATACCCTTCCCAAAATTATATAATTAGTTAAATAACCCACAAAAATATAGTTATGAAAATTGTTATTGTAATAATTTATAAATTGAACGCGTTATTACATCAATTAATACATTACGACAAAAATGTTGTAATGTATTTTTATTTAATATAAATTATAACAAATCAAAAAATATTACGAAATTTTATTCTAACGATGTGCTCAGATACATTTTATAGATGTCACTTGCTACACTTGTAAAATGATACTTCAAAATTATATATATCTATACATCTATATCTATATATCTATATCTACATCTATATATATACATACCTATATATATATATATATATATATATATATATATATATATATATATATATATATATATATATATATACATATATATATGTATACAGTGACCTAGAAAGATAAGGAAAGTTAGTACATGGAGGGGGGAGGGGAGAGTTGCTGAAACAGAATCAAAAGGGGGCCAAACGCATAATTTAAATAGAAAAAACTAAAATTTTGAGTTTGTTTTGACGAAGAGGACAACATATATATGTATATATATATATATATATATATATATATATATATATATATATATATATATATATATATATATATATATATATAAATTATGTTAGTGTATTCTACAAACAGAGTGCTCAATGTTCTGAAAAAACAAAGCAATAATAAATTAGTAAAAACACTTATCTAATTTTTGATTTCTTCAACACTGTGTTTCACCATCAATAGGTTCATCAGGAAGAATCTCTATATTTTAAATATTCTATTATAAATATTCTTCCTGATAAACCTACTGAGGGTGAAACACAGTGCTGAAGAAATCAAAAATTAGATAAGTGTTTTTACTAATTTATATGTATATATATATATATATATATATATATATATATATATATATATATATATATATATATATATATATATATATATATATATATATATATATATATATATATATATATATTTATATATATGTACATATATATATATATATACAGCGGTGGCCAAAAATTAAAGACCACTCTTTTTTTTTTCAAAATTTATTTTTAACCTTAGTATAATTTTATTTTGGAAAAAGGTATCAAAAAAAGAAAAACATTTTTAGAAAGAATTTTTATTGTATTTTATATTTATTATAAAAGAATTTATAATTTTTTTACAAAATAATGTTAAAAAATTAAAAAACTGACTAGTAAAAAATATAAATGGGAAAAAAAATTGGACAAAACTTTAAGACCAGTTTCAAAAATATTTCAAAAAGCAATAAAAAAATAATTTAGAAACGTGTTGTTTCTCCATTTGTTTTCAAGCACTCTTGTACTCGTTCTGGCATTAAATTCATTAAAGTTTTGATTACTTCATCAGGCACATTTTTCAAATGATGAGAGATAGAAGATTTCAAATCTTCCAAATTGTAAAGTTGTTCTTTACCAAGCTTGTGATCAAGCCACGACCATAAATTCTCTATTGGATTCAAGTCTGGACTATTGTCAGGCCATGGAAGCACTTGAATTTTATTAGAATTGAACCAATCGCTAACAACATGCGCTTTATGACGCGGCGCATTATCTTGCTGGAAAATAAATCCATCTTGCAACTGCCATAAATCAATGCTAGGAATAAGCGAGTTTCCCAAAATTTCCTTTCTTTGTTGAGTCTACCATCGAATAAATGAAAAACGCCAACTCCACAGGCACTCATACAGGCCCAAATGCCTATTGGACCACTGCCTTGTTTTGTTCGTTTCAAAATGCATGATTCATCGAACCGTTCGCTTGGAAGTCTACGCAACATTACGCGACCTTTTCTGTTGTCTACCTCAACGTTCATTTCATCACTAAAGACCACACAACTCGTGCAATTTTTAGCTTTTCAGGGACGATACCTGTTTTATATAGATTAAATATGTGAAATAACGAGGGTTCTATTATATTATATACAGATTTTACAACATTAACGTTCATTTTATCAAATCAAGCACTTTTGTTAGTTTTTTAGCAATTCAAAAAATAAATATTTATTTGATATCGAAACTCAGGTTCGACATTTTATTTTACAGCCAAAGTAATAAGCAATTAAGACAGTTAAAAAAAAAATATTGGATTATTATTTTTAATAAGTGCAAATTAAAAATTTGAAAGTGGTAAATTTTGTCCAATTTATTTAAAGAAGATTTATAAGTACTCATCAGTTTTTTAATAAGTTAAACGCTATTTAATTAGAATTAGATTTAAAAAATTATACCACTTTAATCCGTATGTTTTAATTAACAAGATATTAAAAAAAAAAATTTAATATGTCAATTAGAATCTTCATAATTTTAATTTAAAGATTAAGAAACCAACCAAAAAATGAGTGGTCTTTAATTTTCGGCCACCGCTGTATATATATATATATATATATATATATATATATATATATAGAACCCTTAGATGTTGTCCGAAAGTTTTTTCGATATTTTGTTGACAAAAAGTAAAAATTAAAATGCAAGACCGGAATTTTTTTTTTTTAATAATGATAGACTGCCTGCCCCAACCAAACCCTCAGTCGATGTAGCAGCACTCCCTTGCGGGTCAGGCTATTTGTCAGTCGATGTAGCAGCACTCCCTTGCGAGTCAGGCTATTTGTCAGTCGATGTAGCAGCACTCCCTTGCGAGTCAGGCTATAAGATAGTCGATGTAGCAACACTCCGCGCATGATTTACAGTAAAAAAAATAAAAATAAAAACATTTTATTAAAAAAAATAAAAATAAAAACATTTTATTAAAAAAAATAAAAATAAAAACATTGTTTATATTGTTAAAAACATTCAAAATGTTATAAAAACATTCAGAATGTTTTTAAAAACATTCTGGTCAATTAAATTTGCGTTTTTGTGGTTTTTTTAAAAAACGATTAATTTGTAATTAAATTAATGGTTTTTACTTTCGTCCAACACGGAAATGTTGGACGAAAGTCAAAAGTAATTAAAAGTGACGTATGTGTTGGCGTAAGAATCACTTTTTTCCTTCCGCTCTTCCTAAAGCCAACAAACTATAGAACTATATATATATATATATATATATATATATATATATATATATATATATATATATATATATATATATATATATATATATATATATATATATATATATATATATATATATATATATATATATATTAGCTGGATTACCCGGCGCTTCGCGCGGGTTTCTCAGGATTAGGGTTAGGGTTAGGAGGGGCAGCTGGTGGCCCAAACCTGGCCAAAACCACCGCTCAGGCCTACTTAGTGCCTGTGCCAAGTTTAGTATTGATTGGTCTAGAGGTGTTGACGCCCATAGCTAATATCAAACATACAAACATTGCCTTTTATATATATAGAGATGTATGTATGTATGTATATATGTATGTATGTATGTATGTATGTATGTATGTATGTATGTATGTATGTATGTATGTATGTATGTATGTATGTATGTATGTATGTATGTATGTATGTATGTATGTATGTATTTATGTATGTATCTATGTATGTATGTATGTACATACATACATACATACATACATACATACATACATACATACATACATACATACATACATACATACATACATACATACATACATACATACATACATACATACATACATACATACATACATACATACATACATACATACATACATACATACATACATACATACATACATACATATATATATATATATATATATATATATATATATATATATATATATATATATATATAAATATATATATATATATATGTAAATTATGTTAATGTATTTTACAAATAGAGTGCTCAATGTTTTTAAAGAACAGAGCAATAATAAATTATTAAAAAACACTTATCTAACTTTTTTCTTCAAATTGAAGTTTCACCATTGCTGGATCATCAGGAAGAGTTACTAAATCTCAAAAAAATATTTTACAGGAAATTATAAATTATTATAAAAGAAATTTTAATTACTATATTTTTTTGGTTAACGGGAAGTTACAGAAAAAAATTATTAAATAAATTTCTTTGGAATGGGGATAGTTTAATTTGGTCATTTGTTTTTATAATTTTTTAAGAGGTATTTATTTTCATGCCTACGTTTAGAAATTAATTTTTTATTTAATAAATTTTCCTGATTTAAATAAGCAATTATTTCAAATTTTTCTTGCAAACATAGCATACATTTTTTGGAAATGTTATTATAGGCAACATTTCCAATTTTAGATACCAAATTATGTTGCTTGTGGAATCGCCGGACCATTTTATTTTCCACTTATTATTGTCCTCGGGATACTTTGTTTTACAATGTTGACATATTACAAATGTATTATTTTTTTTGAGGCAAATCTACATGATCCCAAACAAATGACTTACATGCTCTAAATTTTCTTTTTTCCCCAAAACGGGAAAGGTTATGTTGTTCAAGTTATGTTCATTATTTAACTCTTGTTTATTGAAAGACATTTTTAGTATATTTTATGAAAGTATAGGTTTATTTATAAAAATTTACTAACTGAAACTTATCAATATCATTATACTTATAATAGTATTTTAGTTACCTAGTTAATTATACGTATTTGATTCATAAAACGTAATTAAATATTTTTAATATGCCGCGTTTCGTAAGTGTTTTTCCGTTAAGAACTGTTTCGCAAGTTGTGGTGCGAAAGAATTTTGTTTCAAAAGAAATTTGGTTTTTTATCATTATTTCAAAAAATAAAACCTAAAAATGTTTATATGTTGCAATACTGAAAAAAAAATTTTTATTATAAACATTTTGGTATATAAAAATTTTATTTTTTACAATTATATCCGTTTGGCCAACAAATTTTTTTTATAGACTTCGAAACGTCATTGAGCGAAAGAGCTCTTCCGCAAGTGAGACTTCCGTGAGCGCTACTTTCGTATGTAGCAAAATAGTTTTATTTCATAATTCAACTTGCGAAAGGCAACATTTCGTAAATAGCATTTGCGAAATGAACATCGACTGTTTTTTTGTTTTGTAAAATTCGGTACGAAAAAAATGAATTCTTGATTCTCAATATCATTCCGAAAGAATTTTATTTTTCCGGAACTGTACGAAATATTCCGGTTAACAACTCTACTTCCAACAGTGTTAAAAAAGACTTGCTTGCAAAGAAAATTTGAACATATTGTTCGAATAAAATATCCATGTATTAAGATTTATTTAAAGTACTTATTATAACGACTTTCAGACTTTTTTTTTTGGTAAAATTATATCTGTCAGTTCAAGCAATGTTATTAGAAAAACGCGTTTCAAAAAATACTTTCTTTTACTTTGGCATCAACGCAGGTTTGAGTGTGTAAAAATTAGCGCCTAAGCATAATTTGGTATCTAGTGATCAGTGTACACCAAAAGTTCTGTTCACCGTATGTGCTGTAACTCTGTGAAAGCAATGCATGCTATAGACACGCTGCAAATTTCTAAACAATTTATATGCCGTAGGGCTTGCCGTACGCAGCGCAATTCAGCACGTTCGAGCTTTCACTTGTTTAAAGTTACGTAACTGTTGGCTAAACAATTTTAAATTAATAAACTTGTAGAAGTTATTAACGGTTTGTTAGGAAAGGTTTATATGCTGATGTAAAATTAAAAAAATCCCGGTGTCCCAAAAATTATAAGGACGGGCGGGACTCCAGACTCCGGGTTAAAACAGGGACTCCTGGATTCCGGACTCCAACTTCGCATCCCTCGTTTAAACGATTATACTATAAAACGTAACATTTTAAAATGATAATTATAACACTGATAGTTAACTAATACTACTACTACTACTCAGCTACTACTACTAGTGTTACATTTTTACTCTTTTTTAAATCATTATTGCGTTCCTTATAAATTGTTTTTCAAGAGTTTTTCAGAATTGTACATGACTTCTCACAAAAATTCTTTAAGTAATCTTTACGCCACTTGTAATTAAGGTTTAAATAGGTTATAGATTGGTTTTATTATTAAATAGGTTATAAGTTATATATATATATATTAAATAGGTTAAAGTCTATAGGTTATAGAATAGAGATTGTCTAAAACATGACATTTAATTCGAGGTATTCAAAAAACGTTTGGTTTACTAGATCGTGATTTTTGTTGTGATTACTAACTCAAACAGTTGTTAAAAACTTAACCAGTCAACTTTTAAAATAAATAATTAAAAAAAAAAAGTATTGAAAAAAAACAAACTTAAATTTTAGTATAAAAGTAAGAAATAGTCTTAAAACATGAATATACAAGGATTAAACGTTGCAGAGAAACAAATTCGTTAAGGATTGTCCATTAATTACGCAATGCTCTAATAAAACAAACAAAATAAAAAAGATCAAGAGTTTTCCCTCCCAGAACCTTAAGTTATGTTAAACATCAAAATAGCGCATTAAGTTTAATGAAAATCGCTGCGTAAAAGACCATAACATCTCCTCCTTCTGTGTTTTTAAATCAATTTAGCGTTTCGCAATTTATGAACGATCCCTTATTGGAGTTAATCATAAAGTTTTAAACTTTTACATCGATGGTTTCTTCTTGATGATCTTCGATGGTGTCTTCGGTGGTGGCCTTTACCTTGGTGATCTTCGATAGTGTCTCCTTGGTGTCCTTTAATTTGCATAAATTTGAAATTAAATTGAGAGTTATAAAAAATAATGTAATTTTAATTAAAATAGTTTTAAACAGTTATCTGTAGATTAACTGTTTAAATCACAATGTTCATTTTATTAAAACAATTCTCTGCTAAGTAACTATTTAAATCACAATGTTCATTTTATTAAAACTTATTTAAATTCTCAATATTTAAAGATAACCCGTTTAAAGCAAAATTTTCATTTTGTTTGAACAACTCTCAATATGTGGTGATTATAATCTTAAAAATAATGAGAAATTTTTTGATGTTCAACATGATGTTCAACTTAAAAATAAATAAAAAATTCTTTTTTCGTAACTTGAATATTATGCAAAACGTTAGTATGAATCTTAAAAAAGTTACTAATGAAATGTATTTTGGTAAATTTAAAGTTTTTAAAGCATGATGGCACAAATACAGATGCAGCTTTGCTGAATGACGAGTCAAGCAAACCTAATTGAGTAACCTTTGCGCAGTGGTAGCGCACTTGCCTCAGAAACTAAGTATCCGTGGTTCAAACCCCACCTCTGGGCAAATTTTGCGACATCGATTGAGAAGGAGGCATGAACTTCCAATAAAATGCTCATCCGCGGTGCTCTGTTATAAGACCGTAAGGAAATCTTGGGGCACCTAAATAAAATTAAAAAAAAAAAAAAAGCAAAAGTGAGTTTTTCTTGACGGAAGTAGAGATGACAGCTCGTTTGTGTAGCAACCATGGTAGTATTTGTAAAAAAAAGAAAGAGATGCAACCTTAAAACGATGGAAGAGTGGCTTAAGTTTAACAGATAGAGCCAGAGACGTCTAGAAGGTGGAGGGTAATGTGTTGTGGGGCGTCTATCCACCCTATGCCCTACCGAATTTATTAGTTGGCAAATTGGGCACTGTAGTCGGCAAAATTGAATTTATTATTGGCAGTTGGCAAATGTTAGCCAACGTGGACCTTTTTTTTTATTAGATCTTAGTCGGCAAAAAAAATTTTCAAGGCCTTACTCGGAAAAAAAATAGATACGTCACCCCTCCCTCACTTTAAGATCTCTTCGGGACGGCCCTGGATAGAGCAGGTTCAACAACATTACAATGCTGGATTCAAAAGGCTACATACGTATTTATCGGTGATGAAGCAAAAGGCATCAGTCTAACAATGAATACTAAAGTTACCAATAATAACAACATTTGCAGAATGATAAAAAAATAGAAACTACATCTAAAAGAGTGCAGTCTTCAGAAGAAGATAAACAAAAAAGAGCAAGAGGAAAGTTAGTGAAGAGGTGCTAAGTGGAAGCATGGTCTGGGAATTCAAATCTGATTACTCAACAAGTGGGTGAATTAATGAGTAAGTATACCCCAAGCAAAGCTAATGACTATTGATGTCTTTACGAAGGATCTATCAAAGGATAGTAGCCATCAATACTAAGACCTAGAGAAGGAATTTAAATTAGTCTCACAAAGAGCAAGCAAGTCTGGTGAATTTTGCAAGAGGTAAGACTTAACTGATGGAAAGTTACTTTGAAAGCCACAAATGTTTGTGAAAGATATATTGCACCAGTTAGATGGTATTTTGGTCATGATTGAGATTAAAGAGAGCTTTACTCAATCATTGGTAGAACATCTCAAGCAATTAGCTATGTAGTTGTCTTATTCCTGCTAGTTAACCTAGCTAGTTAGTCGTATTCTAGTGATCTTTTGTGGCTTCAACAAGGCACTTACAGGGACACCACCCATGCTCAATATGGCATTCTTAATAATCTGATATTTTACAGCTGTTGGTGGAATCAGGCTGTCCAAGAGGCAAAATTTTTAAACTGAGTTTTTAGGCTGTACCGTATATGGAGATTGCAGAAAAAGTTGCATAGTCACTATCAAAATAGCATATGCAAAATTCTACGAGGGAAATTACTTTCAATTTGTAAAATAAAGTTCAACTTTATGATATTAAATTTTAGATTATTCTTATGCTATTTTTGAAAATGTTTTATTTTTAAATGTAATTTACATTGAAATAAGTATAAATGCCCTCTCTAAATTATCCTAGGTCCAAAATTTTGGTAAACCAAGTATTTTAGTTGTTGTAAGTTTAGAATTTATTTTTTAGGATTAAAATAAAAGCTCAAAAAGATCGAAACCAAAAAGTTAGACGGATTTAAGACAATTTTCTGTATATTTTCCCCAACCTTCATTCAATATATATACTTACATTGCATATATTTTTCATTTTGTATAAATGTTGTTTATGCGAACATTTTTTTAGTGAAAATTTATTTTGCAGATGTGTACTTTACTACATCACATTCACTGAACCCACTGATTGCGCTCCAATTAGTTTAACTTGTCGAAACTCATTTTTTTTTTCGAAATTCTATTTCTCAAAAAATTAGTTTCATCTTTCAATATTAAACCAAAGTTTTCGAAATTCGTTTGGCTATTCGATAATTTTCAAAAGTTTTTATCAAACTTGAAATAAATTAGTCCTACTCATCGTAGTTCAGGTGGTTTTTAAAAAATTGCCGCCAGTGGGTTATTAGTTTAAACATCAATGAAGAAATTTCAGTAAAACATTTAGTCTACAAGACAAACGAATAAATTATTTAAAGAAAAAACATCAAAAATCTTACTGTGTAGGGGAGACCGGGGCTAGTTGGCCGCAGGGGTAAGTTGACGAACTGCGTTTATCTTTAGAGCCTTTCATCAGAAAGTGACAAAAATTACTCAGAAACTTCCTCATTGAGCATTTCATCATTCACTGTAGTATTGTCAGGATTCGCGCATGCGCATGGGAGATATTGAGATTTATACGTTTTTTGGACAAAAACGTAACTTTTAGAACATCGCTTCCTTTTTACTCTACAAAGAAAATATTTAGTCGTATGAAAAAAAAATTATTGTAAAAGTTCCAGTCACAATTGGTTTACTATATCCAGTCAGACTTTTTTTTCAAAGCTGCCGTTTTTCAGGATCTATAGACTGTTTATTAAAAAAAAAGCTTTCGGGGTAAGTTGACAAATTTTTCACGGGGTAAGTTGGCTCATAGCATTTACTATGGAAAAAAATATTTATTTTTATAAAATTATTTTTTTTTATTTTTTTTTTTTTTAACAATATTGAAAATATTTATTCTTACAAAAAAATTAAAAAAAAATTTTGTTTAGTTTTTTTTTCCACAGAGTAAAGGTGGGTTACTGTTTGGCTTTTATACGGACTAATATTTGGTACCAGCTAAAAGTAATATTAAATTTTGGGATAAAATTGTTGCAAAAATTAATTTTAAAAAAATTTCTATTAATTTTGCACTTAATAGTGCATTAATAATCATTTTTATAGTTTGCGCCAACTTACCCCGTGGTGGGGTAAGTTGGCGCAAATTTTTTTTTTTTTGAGGGTCCGGAAAGGCCCCAAGAATTTTTTTTTTTAAATGAATGCAAATTTTATAAGATACCCTAATCCATACTCTTTAAGACTACACTTTAATATTTTTAAAAAAATGTACTGTTAGGGCTACAGAGCTCATAGAGTAAAAACCGAGCCAACTAGCCCCGGTCTCCCCTACGGCAAGCTTTAAAAATTTATCTAAAATATAATATGCCTATAAAGATTTTATGTTATATAACTTAATGTAATATAATTGTAAATTGGAATCCTAACTTTAGCTTTAATTTTCAGACCGTTGAAATCTAAGGTCTTGAAAAGTATTTTTAAGTGAAGACTTTACTCTGTGCTGGAATTATTTTAACTAATGCAAACACATTTAAACATTTAAAATATTTTTCAAGGAAATAGAAAAAAAAGAGCTGTTACTACCAGCATTTTTTTGTTTACTGGTGATGAACATTATAACTTTTAGTAAAAAAAACATATTTTTTAGGAAATTTTTGGATTTAAATACTTTGTTAAAAGTTCTAGCTCTTTTGATCTATTATCATGTCCAAATTAAGAACGTTTTTTAATTTTGTTAAAAACAATTCGAAGCAAACTGACTCAGATTGTAAAACTTTTTTTTTTTTGTACTTATTTGCACCATTTGGGTCTGTTAGTGGAAATGTGTCAATTACATCAATAGAAACCAGGTAAAGAAACTAGGTCATCAACTAATGACTTTTTGTTTTTTTTGTAAGATTTGTTTTGAGCCTAGTCACAAAAAATATAATTATTCTTATGACTAAGTTTTGAGAAAATTTAAGCGAATAAAACTTATCGAGTTTTTGAGTAACTTTTTTTGAGTGACTTTTTACATTAAATTCGGATCACTGTAATTTATTTCAGTGAATCGATTAGAATACGTTTTAATGTTATTTATTTATGCAAGCTTTTGATTTTTTTCTTTTTAATATTATCACTTACCGGTGTTTTAAAAAACTTTACTCGAAATCACTCGAAAATACATTAAAAACGTCTGATAATTGTAAATAAATGTTTAAAAAACTATGGAGTAACTTTTCTTAAGTCTAATAAGTGCCCTTAAAATAATTATTTAACTTGAAAATCGAAATAAAAAAAAATAATTTTGTCCACTGTGCAAAACCCTAAATAAGTTCAAAAAGAGACTTTTTAAAATTCTGTATAAACAAAAAAAAAATCTCTAAGAACTTTTTTTTTAAATAAAACCATAAAAATTTGTATTAAGCAAAATAAATTTCCATTTATTTCTTTTTATTTAAAACACAAGTAGATTCTCGAAGATGCGGCTTTTTTAAAAAATTTTGATTTTAGTTTTACTAATTTGCCTTAACTACGTTGAGTAATTGATAATTATTTTAGCAGCTTTGGATAATGTTATTTTGAACCATGGAAACCATCACTGTTGTTTTTTATACGCCTCGCTAAGCTTTTTTCTTTTGAAATGACGTTCTTTATATTTATATTAATACATAGGTAAATACAAAATATTTTATTTGAATTGAAATTTTATAATGAACAAAATATTATTAATCATTGATCAAAAAAATGAGGAACCTTTTTACTTTTTGCACTAACCTCTACATTTTCAAAAGCCCTATTTGAATCTATAGACTTTAAAAACGTCATCTCAGCGCTATTTGTACAGGTTGTTTTTAGATTTGAAAAGATTTTTTTACAATGATATTTAAGAAGCAATTTGTTAAAATATTATAAAGATTGTTTGTTGTAAACGTGCGTTAAAATAGTAGGTGTCATGCTTAAATCAAATAGCATGTCAAATCAATTTTCGTTTTTTATAGTATCCATAACCACGCCGGTCAAACTAAAGGGATGGAGGAGGAAAATCTCTTCTAATTTATAAATTATTCTGGTGTGTCAACCCCAAAACTTTTTCACCTCCCTACAATGATATAGAGAGTTTGTGCAACCCAACAAAAAAGCTTTATTCAGTCACAATAAAATAACTCAGCCTAATCAATCATTCCCATGAGATTTTCTCGATCATTTCCATGAGATTTTCTCGAACATTTCCATGAGATTCATACATTTATAGATTTTTAATGGTACCAAAAACGAATTTTATAAAAGAGGATATTGTCAACACTTTTCATCGACAATATTATATACAACAATTTATCTTATTACGTAACGTAGTTTATGACGTAAATATAAACAACTGTTTACGTTAAAGGTCAAAAACCTATATGCTCATTGAAAGTATGGTTTTTTTTAAAAACAAAATAAAATATTAAAATATTTTAAAGAACAGACTAAAATAAATTATTCATTTTAATTTTAATAACAATCGAAACAAATTTAAATTACGTTAATGCTGAAAACTTCAGCATTAACTATCCAAATATCTAAAACTTGAGTTTTAGATATTTGGATAGCTTGGTTAAGAATTGATCGCAATACTCAACCTTAGACAAGCTAAGTTATAAAAGTGAATTAAAACTATTACAATTTGTTAACAGTAATACAAACAAAAGAAACTCTGACATAAATACGGTTTAACTAGAATTAGAAACTTGGTTAAAATAGCCAGCGAAAAAAATATTAACATTATATATTATGGTTGGCATTGAATCAATTAAAAAGTTAAAACGAGTAAAAACATTAATGCAAAATTGAAAACTTCGGAACAAATAAAAAAATAAAATAATAAAATTGGTAGTGTTGCGAAGGTAAAATTTACCAGAAAATTTTGTAAATTTACCTCCTGGTATATTTTGAAATTTTTTTTTACTTGTTTTATTATTTATTTGAAAAAAAAAATTTTTTAAGGAAAATTTACCCTCTTCGATTTAAAATTTACCGGTAAATTTTGAATCAAATTTTACCAGAAAATTTACATCACTAAAAATATTTTTGCGGGAGGGTGGAGGGTGGAGCCACGATTCCCACTTTCCGTGTAATTTTTTTATTATGGAGTAAAAATCTCGTACAACCCATTTTTACCACTGCCTTCCTTCAAGACAAAAATAATTTCGAAGAATCGAAACAGAATTTTTTATATATTTACTAACTGTTCCAGTCAGTTTCGATTAAAATTACGCCTTCAGATAAAAATGTTGTGACCAAAACTAATTTTTAGCCCATTTAATTAGGTGGGATAGCTTAGTGACTCATCATTAACGTTATACATGATAAATATAACGGTTTCGTAATATCTATAACATTTCTATTGTAACATTGTATACAGTATTTATCATGTTTATATAATATATATATTTTTTTGATTATTAGTATTTTACTATTGCTTTATGTAATTTTTAAACTTTTTTTTTGTGTTAAACAAAAATGTATGAAAAAGTGAAATTTATGTAAATATTTTTACGTTTATCCTATATTTTCCGGCAGACTAGTGATAAAAGATTAAAATTCTCTAGCGACGGTATTATTAGTACTGACGAGGTTTAAAATTGCTAAATGGCATATAATAAAATATATTAATCATGTTTAAAATCAATATTTAATAAAATATTAGATTTACTTTTTCTGATAGTTAATTCTAAACTATTTTTTTATAGCTTCAACAAGTAGGATTTTAGGCCTTTATGTTGTTTTGGTATGATACCAACACCATTTTATTCCCATATCAGCGATGAAGATTTTTTAAGTATATACGAACCTTCTGAAGATACTTTTCTGTTAATTGATACTCTTGAAAAAGAACAGCATATCTTAAAAAGCCTTAAGTAAATCGTTTAGCTAATCTTTTAGTTTTATTGTTCCGTATTTAATTTTTATTATTTCTTTACATTATTGTCATTTTAATTGTTTTATTGTATTTATTATTGTTAAGTAATAAAAAAAAAGTTTGTTAAAAAATTATATTCTATTTTTACAAAAAAGCTTTCAGTTAAATATAAATTTTATAAAGTTTATCTGTTTTTACAGACTGCTAACATTCCCAATTAATGGAAAATTCAGCGATTTTACCTATTCCTAAGCTAATTTTATATTTTGCAAAGAAATTAAGTGGTATAACAGTTTTCTAAATCAAGAATATGGAAAAGAAGAAATTCAAGTTAAAAATTACAAAACATGTTTTAAAATTAAAGTCTAGTAAATAGTTTGTAAAATTGTTTAGCATACCAATGTCTGTTAATACTAGCAGTGCTCCAAATTGCACTTGCAGTTATACAAGTTGGATGCAGGAATCCAATAATCTGTTATAATATTTAAACATAAATTGAAAATGTGCTGTAATTATTTGCTATTTTATAAAAATCATGAAAACAGTTTTGAAAATTAAAAAAAAAAAAACAATTCACAAAAGACTTTAAAAGTTAAAATTTTATGTTTCATATTAACCATTCTATTTAAACATATTTATGTTACATGAGATCTTGATGCAAGAGAGTTAATTTGAGTTCACTGCAAAGATACAAAGAAAACTTAATAATTTGTGTAAAACACAAATCAAGATTGTTTGCAATGATTGACTACAAAACTATTTATATAAGAATCTTTAAACTTTGTTTATATAAATATCTTCAAACCCATTTGCAAAGTTTATAAAGTTTACTTTAGAGTTATACTCTCCTTAACTTTATTTTATAAATAAATCCACAGTTATTATGCTATACAAAGTTATTTTTTTAAATTACTCTGCAATTAATTTTTGAAGTAAACTGTAGTCCAAGCCATGTGATTTTCCTGCATAGTTACAAAATATTATTGAGGTTTTTTAATTTATTCAACCTTAATTTTAGAAGTGTTATACACTTGATCCGGTGCTGGATACATGGAACCTTACCCAATATTTTCAGTTGGATACCCAGAATTGTAGATCTAGTCTGACACATCGCTTGTTTATAATATTAATATTACTAATATTAGTTTAATTTATAAAAGTCAAAAAAAAAATGTGGAATTTGTGGTTGTACAAATTGAATCGCTAACCGCAGAAAGGTAACAAGTTCATAAATCCTAAATTTACAGGAAAGACTGTTTCGACCCTTTATTTTCAAACTTGGGGTTTTCAATTTTTTCCTAGTTATTCAACAGTTAGTAGGGGTCTGAAAGATATGTACAAAATTTTCTAATGTATTTTGTCATGAGTGTAGGACATATTTTTAAACATGGACATGATCCCTTTTTGCAGTAAATGAGGTTTAAAAATAAAAAAGACCTGCTAAAATCTTAAAAAGTGCTCTATTTAGGCAACACTCATTAAATAATTTTATTATTTTATTATAAAATGCACAGTACAACTTAAGAATGTTATTCAGTTGGTTGATCTTCTTGAATGGACACAGTAGTTACAGGCCATAATATTATTTCATTCCAAAATTGGAGCTTTTCATCCGTAATATTAATCAAAGTTTTCTTTATATCCACAATTTTTAAGTGATTGATAGATAATACAGCTGAATAGGCTTTATTAGTTGGTAGTTCAAAGTCCCCTATAGTGTTTCGTAAGCGAAAAATGTCATTTATCAATCCAGCAATATGCATACTGCATTCAATCTCCCCTGGTTCATCAGAAGAAACTGATATCCCACGATATTTTGAGATTGAAAAAGTTTTTTGTTAAATTTTAGTACATTTTTCCTATAAGAGTCATTGCTTAAGCATGTTCTCTTGTAAAACTTGGACCACCAGGCCCCATAGTCAATAAAATCTTTAAATGACATTTTTTTCACAGTAAACTTTCTAGGAATTTTTGAAGAACTGTTAATCAGATTAATTACTTCATCAGTTAATATCTCTACTTTTTTTAGTTTTCTCCTTATAATTCCAAAATCATGGTCATTATTACGTACCACATAAACATAGAGCATACTTCGTTTGAACCTTTACCTCCTTCGCCTTCATGATAAATAAAAATAGTAATTTTTTGAGAAGCAATGTTGTGAATTCCAAAGACGTTTAATGTGAGTTTTTTACTGGTATGCACGGTAATGTCACATTAGACATGTAATCTACACATAGTCCTACTTGTTTAGGGTCTTTTATGCATTCCTCTGTGGTATCTTTTATTTTGTTGTAAAACTTTTTAGCCCTCCTATTGCGGACCATAAGCTCTGTCTTTTCTCATTGTCATTAAGAAAAGGACTTTTTATTTTTAACTTAAGTTCTTCACAGGCAACACATGCGTCTTTTGCAGGATGACCAAAATGTAATGAGTAATTTTCTTTGAAATAATGCCAGAAAAATTTATGACCGCCTTTTCTCACTGCCAAGTGTAGTTAAAAGGAAATATTTCTGTTTGTTTATAAACATCTCATACATGGTTTTTACGTTCAAATTAGCTGGTAAGTATACTTCATCTCTTCTAGTATAGTGTTCAGTGTCTGTAGGATATTGTTCAATATGAGCTCTCAAATGAGTGATTGCAGTGCCAGAAATGGCATTAACAGAAACACTTCTACCTTTTATCTACTGGAGTTTTGCTTAGCTGTAACAGACGCGAGAGCCTGTAACACTGTTCGGAAGTGCATCCTTATAATTTGATAAATCCATTTTTATACATCTTAGTACGAACCCCATTGTACATAATATGGTACTTCACTACGAAAGATTTAGGTTTTGCAGAAGAAGAACCTGGTCTAGATCTTTGACGGTTGATTAAGGAAACCATTAGTGACTGCAAGCAGATGTCTTGTTAAGTTTTAGTTTCCATATCATGTAGCTTGGTAAATATTTCCACTATGTCATCCGCTGTGTAAATCTTCAAACAGTTTTCCTTGCAACTGAAATAAAAAAGAAAGGTTGGGCCTATCTATGTTTTAATATCTATGTTTGAAAACACATAAGTTAGGTTTCTACCAAAAACCCTATGCATTTCCTAATATATTAGGAAATTAGACTACTAATTGGTTACATGGTATTAATTATGTAGTTGTAATTAATTGTAAAAGGTAGCCTAGCTTTGTTCAAAAGTCAAAAATGCAAAATTTTATGACATATAATCAAACACAATGGTCAGAAACCTACAAGTGTTGTGCATTTCCCTCAGCTGATGATTTTTTATGCAGAAAACACGTCATATAACAGTATTTAAAAAGTTTTCTAGATAAACATTACAGAAATATTACAACAATTCATACAAATAAATCAATAAAAGCTTACCTGCAAACATTAGATGCTGGTTCCTTGGCTGGTATTGTTTATTCAACCATGTTTATATGTTCTTTTCCTGCCACTTTAGCCTCCTTAATCACATTCCTTTTATGTCTGTCTGAATAAACAACTCCTTTCTTTCTTCTCTTTAGAGGATTGCCATCTTCATCTGAATAACTTATTTTTAACAAAGAAATTTGTAAGTCACAAGCAAAAAGTTATTATTTTATGTTACTAATGTTGACCGCAGAAAGGGAACAAGTCCTGGAGTTGTTTTCTTTCTGCGGTAAACGCAAAATTCAAACTGATGCCATGCCTATAAAAATGATGGCAGGTTGATCCTTTTAAGCAGTAAATGGTGTGTCTACCCATTTAGAACTGATTTATGTTAAAAAGTGAATTTTTGAATTTTGTGGACTTGGTTCCTTTCTGCAGTTAGCAGTTCATATGGCATTAAGAAGCATTTTAAGTTCTATATAATAAGAAATATATTATAAAGAGCTTTACAAAACCTAAATCAACAATAATCATTTTATGATTATTGTTGATATTTTGAATGGTTATTGTAAAAATTAAATTATTTTAATTACATTATTTTAATAAATTTTGCTTATTTTAATAGATTTTAATAATTTATAATCAGTAAATATATTATAATAGTTTTGTTGGTCATTGTGAGTTATGTTAAATTCATAAATAATTATGTTAGTTAACTGAATTTGAAAACTAAGTACAAATTTATTCATAGTTTATCTACAATTTTTATTTTAATTCACCATTTGATGATTATTTTGATATATATACCGTATTGTAATAAAATATTTAATTTTTTTTTAGGCCATTGATATGTTTAGAGGTTGGATCTGGTTCAGGAGTTGTTATAACATTCCTTGCTAAAATTACTGAGAATAAATCATTTTATATGTAAGTTGTTTAGTTGTTTTTAATATTGAGATACCTAAATTTTCGAAAACACAATTAATTAAAAGTATGAAGAAAACTAGATTTACAAAAAAATGCCGCGTATATACAGTACATTTTTTTTACTGGAAAAGTTAAAAATTTAAAATTTTTTTTATTTCAACAGATTTTTGTTTCATTTTAGTATAAAGAGTAGTATTCATGTTTTTTTTAATGTCAAGAATAGATATTTGTTGTTAAAATTATTAATATCCAAATATAGTAGCCAATGCTAGTTACGCGGATTTGCATTATCCGCGACAATATATTAAAAAAAAAATTAAAAAAACTTATTTTACTGTTGTCATAACAAAAGTATTGTTACTGTAAAACGGGGTGAATATGGATAGTTTTTGAGGTTTTTCTGGTACCACTGACTGAGGATATAGTTTTGAATTGCATTTTTAGTGCTAAATGTAGCCATATACTGCTTCTATGAGTTTATGTATTTTTTTGATAAATAAAATTATTGACTATATTGACCTTATTTTTTTTGTTTTATGTCTGTCCTATTGATTCTGCATATTGGGTTAATCTAGCATTAGTATAAAATAGTAAGTGACCAGGGCCCCTGCCCCGGCTAAAAGTGAGACTTTTTTCAAATCCGGCGCCGGCAAAACTATAAAATTTAGCAGGGGTTGATAGCCAGGGCTAGAAAAAAATTTATAGTATTTTATATATTATAATTTAAAGCTTACATTTGCTATTTATTAAATACTGGCATATATTTATATATTTTCAAACTTTAATTTACTTCCAACAAGATTGCAAGTAACCACTATTAAGTTATGAGTTAACTTAAAATAGAGAATAATTAAAAATACTAGAAAATGGTTAACTGTAGACTTTAAACATTGTAGGTAGATGTATAAAAGAATATAATAGATGTATAAAAGAAAAACATGAAGAAAACAAGGAAAAAAAAACTGGGTTAATCAAAGTTTTTATAGCATGAAGAGACAGATACAGTAAAATGGTGTATTTTATTGAATAAGAAACAAGCAAGAATGAGTTTTGGTTTATTGTAGTAGCTTGTTTGAGCATTAACCATGATGGTATTTGTTGAAGAGTATAAAGTTGAGTCAACAGCAAATAAAGCCACTTTAGATATAAAATGTTCATGAAGATTGGTATTGTAGATAAGAAACAATACAGGAGCAAAGATAGAACCTTGTGGTACCCTTAAAGTTACTTGAAATAAAGAGTGTAAGCTTTTAAGAATAACTTTAAATTATTTAAATTAATACTGCAGTTAGAAAGAAATAATTTAATAACCTCAAAACCTTTGTATAAAGAAACTAATAACAGAGTGATGACTAATCGTAGGATAGTCAGAGAGGTCAAAGTGTTTTATAGAGTTTTGAAAAGTTGGAACCACTTATTTAGCACTTTATAAAGAGAGTTCTGGAGAACACTTTTTTAAGGCTATGATAAAAATCTTGTCTGAAACACAAACTGTAGAAGTGTTTAGTTGAGAATTAATTTTATCATTGGAAGCCAGAGTGATTTGGATGTTTAGCAATGGGTTAATCTGCTTAACTGGCAGGAAGAGTATGGCCATTAGATTCAAGAGTCAAATTAGAGTAAAATTTCCTTGCAAATAACTGAACTAAAAAGTACAGACCCATGAATTAGAGACTAAATGTTAGACTTACTTTAGTTAATGACATTGTTGAAGACTAACCAAAAGTCTCTAGAACCTAACATCTGATATAAGATACAAGATTTAGTAAACTGAGAATAACAGAGCTTAACATCAGACGGGACCTTTTTATATTGGCTTCTTGGAATAATAAAAGAATTTATTCTTAAGAGAGAGATGTTCTTGTAAAAAAGATGAAATAAATGATTAATAAAACAACTGCTCAAAATGATGAAAAATGTGGAGTAGAATCATATTTTGTGATATTGCTCAAGATCCTGCAGAATCATCTGCTAAATTTGTTTCATTGTACTTTATGATATTGGCTCATTTAACATTTGCAACGCTCTCTTGTAAATTGTTAAAGTATTCATTTATGAGATATACTAGCTCTGCATGAAATATACTATTAGTACAAAGAATATTAGAAAGCTCTGCTTCTTTTAATATTCTTTGTACTAATTCTTTGTACTGAGTTGTTTTTGTTTCTTTTTAATAAAGAAACCATCCAGTCTCGTCCAGGTAAACTATTATTTAACTTTGAAATCCTTGTTCCTTTTCTGTCCATTATTCTTTGACTATCATTGGTATATACATTGCATCCGATGAAACATTTTTTTTTATTCTACTCACTAGAATTTTCAAAGTTTTAAAACTTTTTAAAATATTTAAAACTTTGAAAATTATACCAGGTTTTCCTGCAATACGAAATTGTACCAGGTTGTCCTGCAATATGTTTTAAATTAGAGTTAGACATCTTTTGATACATGATGTTTTTTTAAATAATTCTTCAGCTTCTTTGAGCGGTATTCCATCTTTAACTGCCTTTATAACTTCTTTTAATAGTTTTTAGTTTAAGTTTTATATTGTTTATGCTCAGGTTTTATTGTGTAAGTATCATATTAGTATCAATAATATTTGATTTTATGTTTGTTTAAAAAATTTTAAGTTCTTACCCTTTGGCAATCTAATATATATATAATTTTTTGTTAATTCACCTCCTCAAGGCCGAGAAGGCCACTACAGACAAGGAGGCTACTTATTTGTGGTATAACCCTCTCTCAACTCTATAACTCCGAAACACGAACCTTGATGAACAAGGCCGCTGCACTGAGAAACGAGTTGAGCGCAATACTACCATGGCAGTGGTGGGGATATATAGGTTACAGTAGATGGTTGCTTTGTTTTACCAACAGATGTCCTTATTCACCCAATGTTTATTAGACATTTGTAAAAATCTTCTCTAAACTACATCATTAAGTTTCAAATGAAAATAAAATATTGCCTGTCACCCGAAGTATTAAGAGGGTGGCAAGGTGATGGCACATTGTTGCCTCAAGTGAGTGACTGTTAAAAAATAAAGAAAAGTTGGATAAGTATTTTACAGCAACCAAAGATGATCCTAACACCAGTTGACAATTTTGCTGGTGAGAGTGTCAGCCTTACAATTAATGGAAGAAGGATAAAAAAGTTTATTTACTTATATTTTTTTTTACTTAAGCTTCAATTTCATTAAGTGCTGACAAAAATAATTTCTAAATGAAAACAATACTTTAAAAAAATACCATTTAGTATATTAATAATATAATAATAAATAAAAGATTTAATAAATTTTAAGGATTTAATAAACTTTTTAGACAAACTACTTTTACTTCCGCGTGTTAAAACCAGATAATTTGTTTTTGATGGTATGACCATTAAAATTTGTTGGCAGTTTTGAAAGCTGAATTAAAGCTTTTGAAAAACTTAATCTTTTTTTTACTCTTAATCAACATTAGTAAGTAACATAAGTTTAAAGAGTTTAAGTGTTTTTTTATATAATTTTTTGATATTTTTATACGATTTTTGGCTTTTTTTCAAGAATATTAGTGTGGTTCACATGGAGAGCATTATTGAAATGCAAATTCTTGATGTGGCCTAACATACTATATGTACATATGTGTAAAGTTTTTTTTTTAATTTGAATGTCTTTGGTAACTCAAGTTTTTTTAAATTTTCTTATAAAGTAGACATCTTTTTTCAAGTTTTGGTGTGTTAATCTCTTTTCTGTTGTGTTATGTTAATCCTTCACCTGTAATCCATTTATACCTTGTTCCCATGTTTTATATTTACATCTTGTGGTCGTTTACAATGTAGATATTTTTAGCAAAACATGAAGTCTTTTTAACTTTTGATCATCTTAAGAATTATTGATCATTACATTATCAAGTTTTAACTTTATTACTTATATTTTTATTAAATTAAATTTTTAATTCATCTAAAGCTATCTAATATCTAAATTATTATATTAATTTATCTAATATCTGAAGTAATAATCTTTCACTTTTAACATATATATATAAAAGATTATATCAAAGGTATATCAAAGATTTTTGCATAATTTGCATATAAATTCTATGTGTCTTACTAAAAAGTATAAAAGTTATCAAAGATTTTTGCAAAACTTGCATATAAAATCTGTGTCTCACTAAAAAGTATAGAAATTATCAAAGATTTTTGCATAATTTGCATATAAAATCTATGGTCTCACTAAACAGTATAGATATTATCAAAAACTTACATAATTTGCATAGAAAATCTATTGTCTTACTAAACAATAAAATATGATCTATGATCTCACTCAACAATATAGAAATTGTTATAATGGTTGCTTTATTCAAGGTTGGAACTTTTTTCATTATTATTATTGTTGTTTTCAAAGAGTTTTACTAGGAGAGAACATCATGTAAAATATTTGATAAACATAAGTAGGCGTTTCAGTTAAATTAAAAATAAATGCAAAAATTTCTATAAAGTAGAAGAAACACAAACATTTAAAGCCAGCAAAAAATCGGAGTTTGCATTATAATGTTGCATTTGCTCTTTTTTTTTTTTTTTTATAATGGTTAAAAATATGGTATCAGATAGTAGTATTTTGATGTACAACTATCTGAATGCCAATTTTATTATTCTCATTGTTGGAGTGAACCTATCATTTTGTAAAGTTTTAAGGTAACGAATCTTTATTAAAAAAGTCTTTATTTTTTTGGTCTTAATGATCTTAATTTAATGATCTCTCTGATAATCTTAATGATCTTAATTTAATGATCTCTCTGACAATCTTGCTTAGTGTTACTTAGTGTTGCTGTAAAAATGTAAAGGCATATTGTTGTTGCCAAAAAAAAAAAAAAAAAATAGGGTAATAAATTATGCTTATCTTGGTTAGCAGTTTATCTTTTTCTTTTTTCTTTTTTTTTCAATTGAATGTAGAGCAACAGATATCAACTTGAGTGCCTGTATTTGTTCAAAGAAGACTGGACACGAAAACAATGTTTATGTTGAAACACACTGTGATAGTTTTGTAAGTAATATTTAAAGCTTTTTTTTTTGACTTTACTGAAATGTTTATATTATGATAAAGTATGTAAATTTCCAATTGTAATAATTCTCTTGAACCTTGATTAAAACACTGATATAAACATACACATTCATTATTAAAACACAATAAAAACATACACATTCATTATTAAAACAAAATAAAAACATACATTATTAAAACACAATAAAAACTTACATATTCATTATTAAAACACAATAAAAATATATCTTAGTTGTAATTATTGTAATATTCATAATTAGGCTTCGAGCATGGTGCAGCGATTGCAAGGCAGCGTTGACATCTTGTTGTTTAATCCACCTTATGTTTTAACTCCTTCAGAAGAAGTAAGATTTATAAACAATAGAAGCTAAAAAAAACGTTATTGCAATTTTTTTTCCCATTGTCTGTTTGTTACATAATTTTTAAATTTCAAATTTTTAAAGGAAAAAACAAGCAAAAAGCCCCCAAGTATACTTGACTTTTTAGCTTTTGTAGTTTCAATATCAGTATTGTTTAACATTTGTTTGATTATTTTTAACATTACCAGATTGGGAAAAAAGACATAAGTGCTGCATGGGCTGGTGGAAAAGATGGTAGAGAGGTGAGTTATATGCAGATTTAAATTAATTTTTTTGAAAGTAAAGTTATATATTTTTAATTATTAGAATAAATATAAGAAATATTTTACTTTTGCTAAGAAAAGTATAAATAAAACAAAATGCATCTTAAGTTTATTTTTTAATGAAAACATTTCAAATATGAATCAAGTTATTTTCTAGAGTTTTGGTTTTTTAAGTTTAGTTTTTTTAATTTCTTTTAATTAAGATTTTTTTTTTTATAGTTGCATTTTTTTTTTCTTAATTTTTTCTCTTTAAATTTTTTAAAAACATTATCAAAGCTGTAGTCAAGTTGTCAAAACAAAGTATGACATATTTGGTCAGGAGTAATGTGTAATCGCATACTTGGTACTACATGGTAGGTTTGAACTACATACCTTTTATTTATGAAATAAGCGTACTGCTTTTTTAGTATGATGTTAAATTTAAAATGCAGGTAGTTTATGAAAGTGAGCTGGTTTTGTAGATTGGTATGTAAATAATTTGAAATAAATAAGTTTTTTTGTAGAGACAATGATAATCGTATAAAGATTGCTGTGATGTTTTTGGTTCCTAGGCTATCTATATATATTGATGCATTGAGTTATAGTTGAACTATTTGTTGTTGTTCACAGTTGAAATGTAGTTGCATATATCATTGAAGACAGGTGAGGAAAAAGAAGCAGTTAAAAAGTAAACATAAAATTTTGTTAAAACTTGGGGTATAATTATTGAAAAATTATTTATACAGCTTTTTGATTACCTTCTTATCTAAGATCTGTTTCTTGGAACTTTTCTTGTTTACGCATTTGTTTCAAAGTTTCTAAAAAAGAAAAATAGGTTTAGCAAAATTTAGAAAACAATTTAAAAATGCCACATTAAACATTATGAATAATGTCAATTAATATAGATATAAATCGTTGGCTAAAAGTTATCATTAAATTCACAATACCTTTATAATCATACATTTAATATTTAATTAATTGTAATTAAATGTTTAATAAATTTTATCTACTTATTTTTTTATCTACTACTAATAACTACTAAAAATTAACTTTTAATTGTTTTTATATTTGTGTATATAGATCAGATATGTATCTGTTGATAAATGTTATTATCAATAATTACATTTGTTTTTCTTCCTCTGTTTATTTATTTTTTTTTTTGAAAACTATTTTTAAAACTTTTTATTTTATGATAATTTATTTAATTTAAATGTTAGAAGTATTATAGGTTATTTGCAAGTTTGTTTTTTGTTTTTTAATATTTTTAGGTTGTAGATAAGTTTTTGCCACAAGCTATTAATCTTCTATCACCAGCTGGTTTTTTTTATATTGTTCTTATCAAAGAAAATAAACCTTGTAAGAAAAGTGGCTTTTACTTTTTAAGTAAAGTTTTTGTAGTTAATTTTTATATTTTGATAGTTCTGATTGATTTTTTTTAGATGAGATCATTGCTTTTATGCGTGACAATGGCTTTCATGGGGAAGTGGTTGCAGAACGAAAATCTGGTCCTGAAAACTTACTCGTTATAAAGTTTTCACGATCATAAATATTAAAAGATTTATTTTTAATTCAATTGAATATAGTTATATATAATTTTTTGAAATGAACAGGGTAAAAAATGGTTTTTTAAAGTTGTTTCTGGTTTATGAATTTCTAAATTTATAATTAAACTGATATATTTGAAAAATTAAATGATTATAAAACATTGCATAGTTTACATTGAAATGGTTTTAAAACATTGCATAGTTTGATATTATAACATCTACTTATATGTTGTATCATTTTAAGTAGAATTAAACAAATTATTAGAACAATTATAGGAGTTAGATGAAATATTTTATTTAATAAAATATGTCATTGGATCGTAAAAAGAATGTGGTTAAGGATGCTTTTGCTGACAAAATTCTTACTAAGGATCAATCTATAGGTATTTTTTTAGAAATACATAAATAAATAAATTTATATATATATATATATATATATATATATATATATATATATATATATATATATATATATATATTTGTATACATATAATATATATATTATATTATAATACTTTCTTTGTTTGAACTGATATAGAATTTTTTTTTTTTTTTTTTTCTTATTGAATTTTAAAGAAATTTAACTTTGTTTTACAGACAATCTTTCCTCATCAATATTTGACATTTTTAAAGAAGATAACAGTAATTCAGGAGGTATATGTTTAGCAGAGCAGTCAAACTGTTTAACATCGACTTCTAGTTTTGTTGATCCATTTGCAAATGAGGTTTACTTGCATATTATATATATTGTTTACCTAATTGCTATATATACAATATTAAACAGATTTTAAAATTATTTAAAATAACATGAGATTTTGTTGTCACTGTTTAAAAAAAAAAAAAAAAAGTTGACCAAAATTAGTTTGTTTCGTGTTTTAGAGTTTTTTTATTTGTCATTTTTGTAAATTTTTTGAAAAAAATTTGTTTAGATACAACTTGGATATAAATCGCAATCATTGCCGTATATTAAACAAAATGGTTAGTGTTAATTATAATAAGATTATAAACTAAAATACTATAAAGTAAAATAAATTTAAAAAACAACAAAAGTTTCTGAAAACCAATTAATTTCCTTCTATAAATACTACCCTACCTCTTTTCATAATTTACTCTAAATTTTTTTGCTACTTGTAAATTTTTATTGCATATAGAGTAATGTTGGTCTTGAAAAAAAAATTTATTAATTTGTGGGAAAAGAGAAATTTACACTATTTCTATTTACACACTAGCAAGTAAAAATAAATAAATATTTTAATGAAGCTTTTAAATCTAAATTAAGGAATTTTTTTAATTTTCAATTAATTTTTTTTTAAGTGACTTTGCTCTGAACAAGGCTCCAAGCAACCATTATTTAAGTACATAAAGCAAAGAAAAGAGCGAAGCTAGATATTAGTTGACCAAAAAAAAGCTGTAAATTATATGACTCAGGAAAACATGAACACAGGAAAAAATTCCAAAATGTTGATGTGCAATGAAAAAAAAATAGATCATTAAAAACCTTTTTTGAACATGAAGTAAAGGGATACTTCTTTATTAAGTAGTAAATTAAATTTTGGTTGATGGAGCAAAAAATCTCTCTTGAGCAATGATTACAGTAGTACTTGTAGAACGAGGCTGACCAGCTGACCAGGTTAAGCCTCTGTTCACTACAATGAACAGAGGCTTAACCTGGTCAGCTAATCCCACTAAATTTACAACACATTTTTGAATCTTGTCTAAAAGAGAAAGGGCATTATTTGGTGAACCAGCCAAAATATAATAAGCAGTATTCCATACAAGCCATGCAGGGACAAGTAAGAAATTTATAAGAAAAAAAAAAATGTGATTAGGCATAAAAAAATAAATAGCCCAATAAAAAGAACCTAGCTATCCAGACCCGTAGAATACAGGTACAAGTCTGTTCCACACCAACCATCTCTTTGCAGATAGAAGATATGCAGTTTTTTTTTTTGCGTAATTACAGCTTATTAGAAACCTCTCCTCATTTATTCCAAAAAAAGAAGATTTGAATGTAACATCTGCTCAATTAGTTATAAAATACTTGAAAAGCAAAACTCGAAACCTTAAAATAAACTTTATTATTTACCTATTTTTAAATTTACAGTAATAACAAGTTTTTTTTTGATTTTTAAAAATTAACAATTAAAGATTACCATATTTTAAAGAAGGTACAGATTCCTCTCCCTTTTTATTAAGAATATGTTTCTAATTTAAAATAAGAATATACTTCTAATTTAAAATTTAGCTGTCATAACGTGTACACAAAAAAAAAAAGTAAAATACCTAAAAAAAAATTTTTTTAATAATGTTGTTTAAAAAACAAAAGTTTTTATTTAAATTTATTTCAGCCATTTAAATAAGTTCATTAAAATACATAAAAAATAAAAATAATTTCACAAGTGTTTTCTAGTGATATTTGGTGATAATTATTAGATATTTATTTTCTTCGAACCAATCATTAAGGAGTTCTAGCTCTTAATTTATTGTTATAAAGATGTGCAGCCTTGGTGTAGTAGTTAGAGTTCTGGCTTCCAAACTGTAGGCCCATGGTTCAAAGCCATATACGTATCATTGTTAAGGAAAGAGGTGTGACCATTCCACCAACAAAAACAAGATTAAATTGCAAAGAACAATCGCATTATAATTCTTTTTTTTTTTTACATAAAGTTAAAATGTACTTTCAATTTGTAGATAATGTTTTGCAATTTGCATCAACAATCAATTATACTTTTATTTGCAATTGACTTTTTTTCTCTCTTTTGATAATCTAAAACTTAAAAAATTTTTAAGAAATTTTTAGCTCTAGAATTTGAAAAATCTATTCTAGTTTTACCCAATTTGCTTTTTTCAAAAAAGTGTGTATTAGAAACAATTTAAATTGCAGAGATTGCATCATCCAAATTTTGCAAGTTGCTATTTCTTATTAAACTCTTCCAAAACATTAAAATTCTACAATTCTATTTTTTTTTAAGTAATAATAATAAATATATTCATATATTCTGAAAAGAAAACTTTCAATACATCCACTTGCTGTAAAAATTTAGTTGACTAAATTTAGGCTAAAATAATTTCTTATATATTTCAAAACTCTTTTTATACATTTATTTACATGTTTACACAACAAGACATTTTAACAACTCGGAGTTTTATTGCTTTTTCAAAAATTGAATAACAAGCTTCAAATGAATCGTATAAACTTTAGTTGCAGCATGTAATTTTGTCATCAGTCCACATGTTTTTATAGCTTTTGTGTAGGTACATGTCAAACATTTTTAATTTGCGAGTATTCTTTTTCACTTATAATTTTTGTCTTGCAGTACATACATACATACATGCATACATGCATACATACATGCACATAAGATGCATATAGTAATAAGTTTAACATACATGTAATAATAATAATAAAAAAAATAAATATATATGAAAAAGTTAAACAAACTGGTGTTAAGGATCTACTCAATCACGCAAAAAAACCACAGAAGCAAGTCCATTACTTGACCCAATGCAACTCAAAGTGCAAAAAGAACTTTCACAACTTCAAGAAAAGCTTGCTATTAGTGAAGAGAAACAAGCCCAGGTATTTTTCTTTTTTAATTATTTCAAATGATTTTTTTGTCATGATTTTCTATGGTATGTATTCCTATTACCTTCAAATACAACAAGTTTTTTGTAATAGCTTCTTTTGGCAAACAGTAATCTGGAAGAACAATGTAAAATGTTGAATCTCAAGTGCTCTGAAGTTATGAAAGAGATGCAGCAGAAAAAAGCAGAGCTTAATATTATCATTTCAAACAAAAATAAAGAAATTACTCTAAAAGATGAACAGATTTCTCAATTGAAAAAAAAAATGTCAGACTTATTTAATAATCTTGATGATAAATCTGGATCATCTTCCAAAAAAGAAAAGACTTCAGAACAACGTCAGAATTATGAACAGGTGATTACTATTATTTGATTTTAGTTTATTTATTTTTGTTATAAAAGTGATAAATGCACTTGGAATACCTGTGCACTAATCAGGTCTGTTTTTAGGTTTCAGAAAAACCACAACTTTATATCTTTCTATTTTATTAGACAAGACACTTCTTGTATCTTTTCTATCAACAAAAAAAACTTGAATCAAATTTTAATATTCTTGACCTTCCTGAGGATTTGAATAATAAATACTTTCATGTAATTATTTTTTTTATATTTTAAATTTTACAATTTCAGCCTTATAAAAGCCTAGCTTCTTAGGGTTTTTTTAAATAAAAAAACAAAATTTATGAAACTAATCTAAAATGACAATATCATAATGTTCGAATTCTGAAATTTTTCTATATAGGGACTGTAAATATAGCATGACTGGAAATATAAATTGACTGTAACAGTGAATATTGATTGTAACAGTGGATGTTGATTTTAACAACGGATATTGATTGTAACAGTGGGTATTGATAAACTTATTTTAAAATCTTCACTATTTTATGTTGGTATACAGACTGAATTATTGGTATCGCTTTTAAGATGTGAAAGTATCAATCTTTATGAAGTTAAATTTTTAAAGAAAGAAGTAGAAAACATGAGAAAAGATTTGTGAGTGAATCAAAAAATATTTTGGAAAAAGAGAAAAAAAAAATAATCATTTAATTTTGCACATCTAAGCTCTGCTAACTATGTTACTATAGTTACTAGTATATATATATATATATATATATATATATATATATATATATATATATATATATATATATATATATATATATATATATATATATATATATATATATATATATATACATATACACAGACACACAGACACACAAATAAACAGAAAACAAAATTTGGTAAGTGATATGATCAAGAACTGACACGTTTTAATATTATTATAAAGTTGTAATAAGGTCCATTAGTTGTAATATTAGTACAAAGTTGTAATTTGTAGTATTTTAGTAGAACTTTTAGAGCAACCTCTGTTAAGACTTCTTTGTAAAAAAAATACATGTGCTAAATGCAAATACTAAAATCAAATGCAAAAGTCCATTTATGAAAATTTTAAAAAAAATTTAAATTGATTAGTTATCAAAGTCTCCATGGCCAAAAAAAGGTTTGTCTTTTTGCAAATATGCTTTGGAACTTCATACTTTACCAAGAAATGATTATAAATAACTGTGTCAATTGATAATTATGCAATCACTTACACAATGCGAAATTGTTTAGTGTGTTGTTTTTAAAAAAACTTGTAATTATATGTATAATTACAGTTTTTATGCAATAAAATCTAAAACAGACTTGAGGTGGTTCCTCTAAGTTGCAAGATACAATGAAATGTTTCAGAACTAGAAAATAAAATTTTCAGATTCTTTTATTTTAATTTTTAACACCTGATAACAATTATTTTAGGTAATGTTGAAAGCACTGATTTGAGAGAAAAATATCAGTACTTTTAAAATTATTTTAGGTCATGTTGAAAGAACTAACTGATTTAAGAGAAAAATGTCAGTACTTACAAAATGCTTTGTGGCAGCATGGGCAATGCAAAATTGTTTTAGAAAATGAGCTTCATAATTTAAAATTGCATGTTAACTCTTCAAGGGAGGTAAGCATCTTATATACATAATATAAGCATCTTATATACATAGAAGGTAAGCATGTTAAATTATATGCAACTTTGAAGGTGGTTTGGGGTTTCTTATCATAAATTCTGTTTTAGATATCATCTGTCAAGGAAGCCAATAATGGTAATTTATTAAATGCTTTAAATGATTTAAAATTATTTATTGTTTTGAAAAATGTATATAATAGATGTAGAAGTTTTTAATGAAAATTTTTCAATAATTTCAGGAAATAAAAATGACATAGATTTGCTTCGCCAACAACTCGACATATATGCAGATGACTTTAAAGCTGAAAAGGCGGAAAAAGAAAAACTTTTATCAGAGAATCAATCACTTAAAAAACAAGTAGCATTATTAAACGAGGAGAAAGAGCCTTTAATGAGACAAGTAAAGAAATTTAAAATAAACTGATAATAGTATTTTAGAAACTCTTTGTAAATTTAAGTAGTTATTCCACAACTTAATGAGCTTCCCCTAATTTAAAAAGTTCTAGCTGAAGTTCCTTTTATGCTGAGTAAAACCATTTTTAAGCTAAATTTTTTTTTTAGCTTCAATATTATGAGGAAGATTTTCGGAAAGAACGTGATAAGCGTATTGAACTTCTTCGAAAAAATAACCTAGTGTCCTCTGAAGTAGTTTTTTATTTCTTTAGTTTTTTTTATCATTTAATTTTGAAATCAGTTTGAGTTAAATAATTTAATTACTGTAAATATTATATATATATATATATATATATATATATATATATATATATATATATATATATATATATATATATATATATATATATATATATATATATATATATATATATATATATATATATATATATAGGCCCTGTGAATCTTTGAAATTTTGAATCGAATCAGAAAAGAAATTTAAGTTTTGTTTTAGAAAACTTTATATATTGGAATTTTGATAAGTAATTTTATAAAAACATTTATTTTATAATATTTTATAAAGTAAATGGCCCACACTATGCAATGTTATTGAAAAAAAAAATTATTATCTTTGATTATAAGGGGGAATAGGACAAATAAAGGTTCAAAGCTTTTTCTGCAAAATTCAACATGACATAAACTATTTTTCGACAACAATGAATACTATGCATACAATTTTATAAAAGCTAGCTTTTTTAAGGCTCGATGTTAAAATTTCTGATTTGCAGAGGCCTTGAAATTTTATGAAACATTGACAGGTAAAACTTAATTTTACCTGTCAATGTTAACAAAATTGACTAATACACAATACACAGAGGCAGTAGAAATATACAAGGCTGTTAACTAATCTACCTATGGAAATCTACTTATGGAAATTTACAAGGGTGTTAGCTAATAAAAATTTACAATAATATAGAACAATAAAATCTAGAAGAACATGTATTAACAAAAAATCAAAGGGTGCATAATGGATATTGCTAGGACTATCTTAATTTGAATCTGTGAGTATCTATGCATATGTTAAGTATCAAAAGATGTTAACTAACTAAAAATATAGACTGATAGAAATATACGTAAATGCGTATAATTGGGGATCTATAAAGAACTAAAAGGGTACATAATATTATTGAAAATCTATACAAAACTAAAAAGGTACATTATATTATTGGAAATCTATAAAGAACTAAAATGGTACATATATTTAAACTTTAATGGGCACTGACTACTTTTAAACAATTAAAAAAGTGCGTGTAGACTATCAGAAATCTACAAAAGAAAGACTAATGTAAAGTTTTATGAGTTAATTTTTTTGTCATAAATAAAAATTTATAAAAAATTGAATTGGAATTGAAGATTATGTATTCTCAACGAGTAAATATTTTATTGTGTTGTTCTCGATTGTTAACACTCTTAATTATACTCATTCTAAGTTGATTATTATTTGATGGTTTTGATTTATTTTTCAAGGGTATGTGTAGCTGCGTTACTAAATAAGGATAGCAGCTTAACGAAGCTAACGAAGCTTCAGTATAATATACAAGTAATAGTTTAACAGCTTTTATTGCATTTTAAAAATAGGTATTAGTATTTTTAATCTGATTTTATCACATTCATAAATATTTTTAGTTTCTGCTTAATCACAATCCAAGTAAATATCTTACAATTTAATTTTACACAATCACGTGTCTTACTCACACGTGATTTAACTTTAATTTTACTTACAAATGGAAATGGAAAAATCATGTAATAAAATGCGTAGGAAAAGCCAACCAAATGTTGGGTCGATTTAGAAAATGCTTCTTTTGTTTAGATGTTAGACTCCTGTGAATTATTTATGTTTCTTTTGTGCGACCACTGTTATAATTTGCATTACCAGTTTGGTCACCTATTCGAAAGGGTGAAATTGATTTATTAGAAAGAGTCCAACGTCATGCAACTGGATTAATACCATCACTCAAGAAAATCAACTACGAGAATCGTCTAAAAGCTCTTGACTTGACTATCTTGACAAAAAAGAGTCAAAGAGGAGACATGATTCATCTTTTTAAATTTTTTAACAATTGCAACGATTTGGAAACAAAAAAAAATTAGTTTTCAACCAACTCAAATAAGAGGTCACCGCCTAAATAAGTCAACGAAATCACTAAGCAAGCGTGTCGTGAAAACTTTTTATTTAATAGATCAGCAAATTTACGGAATGGCTTGCCAAGCATGTTGGTTAGCGCACAATCAGTTAACAGTTATAAAGTAGGTCTTGATTACTGGATAAGCAGCAATCAAGCAAATCGGCTGTAATAGTGTGTTAATGCCACACTCACTGGCTCATACCAGCTACAGCAATTATAAATACTAATACTTTGGTTCTGTTTCTCAAGAATATTTATACTATGCTTAAGTAGTGCTTGATCTATAATAATAATAATAATAATAATAATAATGATAATATAAACTTGTTTTAGAATTCGAGTGCACAGTCGTCGTTTTCATTATATCCTTCTTACTCTGAAGGAGAAGCTCAACGTAAGTGGAAAGAATATTGTTGTCTTGTTGTTGAAAAAGAAAACCTCACTGACCGGATTAATGAACTGGAGAACCAAGGAATAACTCGATACAATGGAAAAATTTCGGATCAAAATTCAAATTACTCGGTACATTTTTTTAATTTACATATTTGGTAACTACTAG